>NW_027464797.1:0-271850 GCF_043290135.1 Rhipicephalus microplus
CCGGTAAGACGCAGATATGGCTGGCGCCTCTTAAGAGTTAAACTATTGCCGTGCGAGTAAACTGCACCTTGATAAATGAGCTAAGGCTCTCTTATTTCCTGACGTAGTTATATTACCTGTGGCCAAAAAATATCAAAATGTCGGAATAGTGGCGATCACACTTCAGCAACGCTTCTACGTGTACCTTTTCTCGCACATGTAATATTAAACTCTGATACCTCACATGAACACTTCTGAGGGGGTGCACTGGATGAACGGGCAGCAATAGCTCAGGGCATTCACCCAAAGCACTTTATATGTGCTCCTAACCTCATATTTGGGCTCAATGTGAAGGGTCGTAGTAACAATACGCCCTCAGTTTTTCACGCGCACTCTTTGCGCGAGAAACATGTGTTTATTGTGGCAGTTGGTCACCTAACTATACTTGCTGCTAGATTTTTGTGCATTATTATTATTATTATTATTATTATTATTATTATTATTATTATGATTATTATTATTATTATGATTATTATTATTAATGTTATTATTATTATTAATAATATTGCACAAATACACCTTGTCATTCTGTAAATAGCTAGGAACAGAGCTAATACCTGTCACCTAAAAAGGCACAAAGCCTGTCTGCGCTTTGATGAGGAGGGAATAGCGCAAAGCAAGATAGCAGAAAAGAAACTAGGAAAGTAAGCAACAAATATCAAACAGGCAAGGAGAAGAAGTAGGAACACAGCGAGAAGGCTTTACGGTATGGTAGGCCATATTGGTTTGGTTAAAGAAAGGTAGCCGGACTTGATTGTCCTATTCACATTGTGCTGCGCACCATTTCAGTAACAGGCAGTCATCGAGGGCCTTTCTAGTTGTTTTTAGTTGGCACCTATACATTAGGTTCCAACAGGACACTACAAGAGGCAGTAATTTCTGCACTCTTTTTTAACATAGTACTGAGGGAACTGTCTGACAAACTCGGCGACATCCCTTGCATAAACCATGCTATAGACGCAGATGACATCACCAACTGGTGCCAGGGAGGCTCCTTGGCGGAGATAGAGCAGGCCCTTCGAACCACTTTCAATACCACAGAGGCCTAACTAACAAACACTGGACTGCAACTAGCTGCCACCCACAAAATCAGGGTCGCTACTATAGCGGTCATCTCGCCAAGGTGTTCATAATTGAACGCCCTTATATGAACTACCCATAGCGCTACACGCCAAAGACGGGCAACGAATACCCCGCGTGGACGCCATGCGCATTCTCGGCCTCCTGATTGAGGCCACTGCTGCCATGCATGAATAATAACACACATCACAGCGAAAACGAAAAACATGCTCCGACTGATTCAGCGAGTCTCGGGTCGCAGGCGAGGCCTTGGAGAGACCAACCTTCTGCGCATATACCACGCGTTCCTGTGCGCCGCATCAATTACGTCGCCTCTGCCCACAACTGGATGAACGCGGAAAAGGTAAAACTAAACACACTCATCCGCAAAATCATTAAAAAAGTCCTTGGTTTACCTCAAAACATGAGTACTCCGCGTCTCGACCAATTTGGCATGCACAAAAACATCGATGAAGTGATCGAGGCCCAGACCACGGCCAGAGTGATACGCCTCTCCTCCTCCAAGCCAGGCCGCCAACTTCTCAGCGAGGCTTGCATGTTTCCACATCTCTACCTTGAATGAGCTGTAACCCTCCCCAGAGCTGTCCGCGCTACCTACATGGTAGATACATTTCCGCTAAATGCTCACCCGCAACACAACAAAGGCAGACACCTGGCCTGCGCTTGTGTGATCCCCAGCCGTACCGCTGCGAATCTCAACTCTACCGTCTTCGTCGATGCGGCACAATACAATAACTCCTCCGCCTTCGCACTAGTGGTAGTAGATGGCAACAGAGCCCTATGCTCATCCGCGTCGTTTAGGCTAGTAACGAGCGCCACAGCCGAGCAGGTTGCTATAGGATTAGCGATGGTCGACCCGTCACACACCCATGTCTTCAGAGACCCTCGCGCTGCAATTTGGGCTTACGAAAGCGGCAACATCGCTCGAAAAGTAACCCACATTCTAAAAACACACATATGCATCTGCTTGCACTAGCTCTCTTGGTTTCCTGGCCACATGGGCAAAGAGGTCCACCCACAGAAACCCAACCGCAACGAAATGGCTCAACATAGAGCGCGAGAACTGACCCGCCGCGACGATCAGTCAGCCACCAAAGAGCTGGGCCCAGACGTACAGTTTATTGATCCTTTACTCACCTTTCACGAAATTACCTCATACTACCGAAACGATAGAAGCCAATATCCTTTACCACATGCAAAGCTCGAACGCGCGCAAGAGGTAGCTTTTCGCATGCTACAAACGAGATCGTTCTTTCACGGGGCCGACTCAGCTGTTACAACTCAGACATAGATTCCCAATGCCCAGACTGCTCAGAAGTGTACTGTTTACTCGAACACATGCTCCGGCGATGTCGCGCGTTACCTCGAGGATCTCTCACTAGTGAGTCCGACTGGGAGGAGGCACTCAGGGGTCCCAGTCTCAGAAACCAGCAGAAGACAGTCCAGAGGGCCAAAAAAACTGGCAGAACGCCATCACGTGCCAGCCCCTACTTGGGCGTCGCCTACAGTAGCAGCTGCTAGAATGTCCCTCGTGGACACCCTGGTGGCTTAAATTGCTCGGACAATTTATTAAAGTCCTTGACTGACCGACTTACTTCATGGTCGATGCGTAATATTATGAATAAAGTGTGCCACGCCACTCAGGAGCCGCAATATACTGAATGACCTATTCGGAAACACTTGAAGGTGCAAGGTTTATTCTACTTGATAAAATACACCATACGAAGAACAAATACCATTATAACCGTGTGCTGCCCTATTTCGTAGCTATCAGTATGAAGGTACCACATCCTTCCTAAATAAGAATTAGATTATTATCCTGATTCTCAGAAAAAGTGCAGGGTGTACTACGTAATAATCGAAAGCTTGCTAATGAAGTATTCATGTATTCATCTTATCATTACAATATAAATTATTTTACAATAATATCGAAACGTATCATTATCAATATATATATATATATATATATATATATATATATATATTATCATTTTTGAGAATAGTGCAGTATAGGAAGCAAAACAATAATTTATTTATACTAACAGTCTCGGCTTGTCCACCAGCCGAGATAGTTAGTTTAAATAAATTATTGTTTTGGTTCCTCTACTGCACTATTCTCTAAGTTTATAATTTATATTGTGGTTGCCAAAAGAAACTCTGATCATCTATTTCATCTCTACTGCGTGCAAGTTAGTCGCGCATCAGTTTTTAAAAACTTTGAAAGTTGCACGTATTTCGAAATATTCAGCATCAAATGATAAGGTCGAAAGCGAGAAAGCTAGCGCGGCTTGTCTGTTACGCCAGACCGCAACGGCTCGTAACTAGGAGGTGACGATATTTAAATGAAGACGTGTCTTGGAGGTTTCTTTTAGCGAAAAGTGTCAAGCGAGCGATATAGTCTTGCCTTGGTGTCTGCTGTGAGGCGCTACTATAGGCGTCGAGGAGACTCCTGCCCTTACTTGACATTCATAGAGCATTTTTTTTCGAAATATATTTCGAACAAGTGCGTTTCTTTGTGATAGAACACCTGCTTGACATGTACAACGGCTTTGTTTGATCTTTCTGAACTTTGTAATCACTAACGGCGCTGATATTTCTCCTATTGCAAATGAAGCCGACACCAGAATTCTTCGTAACGAGCTTCTCAAACACTATATTATCTGAAATTTTTACGTGTCAAAAGCACAATACGACTGCGAGAGGCACTGTAAATGAGGGCTGTGAAAATTTTGTCTATCTGGTGTCGTTTTTTTTGGTAACCTGACATCACACAGCACATGAGCCTCCAACATTTTTCCTTCAACGAAATGGAACCGCATCAGTCAAGATCGAACCCGCAACCTGGTGAGCTGCCGAGAATGGTAACCTCTACAACAATATGGCGAACTTTTTTCAAGCAGACGAAATGTCTGCTCAATGACAGTTGAGTGACTAGGCGAGGGTTAGTAGTTAAGAACTGCGCAAAAACAAAAGAGGATACATAAATTATGAGAACATAACTACGAGCGCCAGTCCTTGTGTTCTGATAGTCGTATGTCCGCGGTTTTTTGCGCCGTTCTTTACTGTGAAAGCATCTGTTCATTCGTTACAAAAGAAACACATAGGCACTGGTCTTCGCGCTCATAGAGTAAGCTGTCCATTATTGCGATAGCAATTATATGGCCACTCTCAGCTAGATCTTGCCGCAGGTGTCGGCGTCGACGTCACTCCCCTTATATGTATACGTACCGATGTATATAAAAATGCAATAAAGAAAAAATTCCGAAAAAAGACTCTGGCACACCAAATAAACTTGGGTCCTCTGATTCGTGAGTTCGAGGCGTTTAGCACTGAGCCATTGAGGAGCACGTCCTTCAAAGTTCAAACAGCAAGCTATTTATATACAGCACGTACCGTCACTGTAGTGATCTCAGGGGGAATTATCGTGTGGTCAGCATTACAGCAACATGGTGCAAGGAGCGCACGTCGCCACGTCACGCGGCGGTGCACGCTCTAATCTCCCACGCGTACTTTGCCTTGCTTAGAGGAGGGGGGTGAAGCTCTCTCGCGCACTCTTACGTCGAGGTGAGGAGGATTGCACGTCTTGGCTGGCCTCGGGTATTCACCTGGAACGATTCTGTTGTAGTTACCAGGCGCACAAAGGTCACTGCAACCATTGCAGTCTTGGTTTGTGAGAAGCGCGCGCTTTTCAGACACAGCGCAGTAACAGCTGAGACGCTTTTTCGCATGCATCTGTTCCTGTGCTACGTTTCGTGCGTCATTTGTGAGTGGAAAACGCAGGGCACGTTTCGATCTGCTTTACATTCTGCGCGTGATCTACAAATTCGTTGCTATCGCGTTCATTGCTTCGCCTTTGCGGCAAAGCTGTGACATTTTAACTGTGAAGTATTTATATGTGAACTTTGGCGAGTATCAATCTATCTATCTATCTATCTATCTATCTATCTATCTATCTATCTATCTATCTATCTATCTATCTATCTATCTATCTATCTATCTATCTATCTATCTATCTATCTATCTATCGATCTATCTATCTATCTATCTATCTATCTATCTATCTATCTATCTATCTATCTATCTATCTATCTATCTATCTATCTATCTATCTATCTATCTATCTATCTATCTATAACATAAGTAGAAGCCCCTCACGTGAAAATCACGACATGAGTATCATGTAAGAGCATGAGTACATTCCACGCTCACGAAGCACTCGTGGTCGTTTCTCTAGCTTCACATACACTAAATTTGGTGTTACGTGACGTGAATGGATGATGAAGATACATACTAGTGAAAACTTGATATTCATTACATGCATCTCATGTAAGAACAATACTACATGCGAAGCCCATGATGCGCTTGGTCTCGTTTCGTTGGCTTCACATACACCAGTTTCGGAATAAGGTGACATGAATTGACGACGAAAGTATATGACTGCTGCAAACATCATAATCTTGACATGCATGCCATGGGAGAACATGACTACATGCCCTGCTCATGATGCGCTCGCGGCCGTCTCGATAGCTTCACATTTACCCACTTTGTTATTACGTGACGTGAATGAACGACGACGGTTAATGACATGTCCAAACATGATAATCGTAATATGCGTGTCATGTAAGACAGTACTACATGCTACGCTCATAGCACGCTCCCGGCCGTTTCACTAGCTTCAGATATACCAAATTAGGTATTACATGACGTGAATGAACGACGAATGTAAATGACACGTCTAAACATGCTTATCATGACATGGAAGTCATGTATGGCATATTTCTATCTGCCTGGTAACAATGTGATGATGTTAAAGTGACATATCAACCTTTCTCATTCGTGCTTCGCATATCATCGATTACCACTGTACGTGGGATCTGCCATTTTTGTGTTCTATAATAATGGAAGTTTTTCCCGATCATACCCTGCTTCAGCACACTGTGATTCGAATTTCGTCAGTCTTTTGTCAAGTGTAGTACCAGTTCTACACTCTAAGCCAAAACGGAGCAACAGGGGTATAGGGGTTGCTCCTTTCAGGGAGCAATTGCATTGCCACTCCCATTACTCTCCTAAAAGGAGTAACTGCAGAGGGAGGAACCGTTGCTCTCCTTTCAGTTCCTCCTTCGGGGGATGAACAGTTACTCCCTCCAGTTCCTCCCTGCAGACCAACAGTTACTCCCACCAGTTGCTCCCTGCCGACCAACCATTACTCCCACCAGTTGCTCTTCTAAGAGCAACAGTTACTCTTTACCGTTCCTCCCACGTGTTCGCAGTTACTCTCTGAAAACCAACTGCACATGCTTCCAGTTACTCCTTGGGGAAATGAGTATTTATCTCGAGTATGCTTGTCACACGCTTAACACATGGCGAGAGCTCCTTGGAAGAGCACTGCTTGGGTGCTTCTAACACAAAAAGTGGACAATATTGAAAGGAAAATAAATGCTTTATTGTTCTTTTTATGAGGCGACGTGTGACCACACGTAAAAGTAGACTTCGCCACACCACAGCCAGCACTAAACAAACACCATAATACATCAAAGGTTTTCTGCGTCATCCGTGGAAAAACAATCTTGAATTTCTAGCATAGGGCAGTCTGTGTCATCATTGGTGAGAGAAGGGCAACTTCTCCAATTCTGAAGAACTCAAGTTTCGCAGCTGGTGTTTCCATCACGCTAGCGCAGCAGAACGTCACCGCAGGCATATTTGAAGCATGTCATTCCTGCAAGAAAAAAAATAGAAGTGTGAGGTTAAACATGCCAGAATCAATTCATAACAATGAGTCACACACACTGCAGCAGCGCTTACATTCTAGGATGTCTACTGCAAAACGAAATGTGAAAAAAAGGAAGGTTCGGCCAAACGTTACTTGGCAAGCCATATAAATGCTGATGTGGTAGACGCTCTTCACATGATGTCTCAGACAGCAATATTCTGGAAGAAAATGTGCAGCACCTCAACAAGGCATATTTGTAGCAGTTAAAGATACCCTTAGGTTCAGTTAACTTGTTTCCTATACACAGCTGAGTGACATTTCTATGAGCCAATTCACCAATGGGCATTCTAAATTAGGTCATGTGTGTGGCAAATAACACGTACTGTCCGCTCATGTTAAAATACTTATTTAGCTCGTGCACATAGTTGCTCTCGATTCTACTGTTCTATCATACGCTGCTGCGTCTTGAATTGTGCAATACCTGTAGGCACAAGCCAAGCATGCAAAGCCTGCTTGAAAGCAACCATTTGCAGAGGCTACATGATAATCTTCAGTATATTTCTTTGTACCTGACGCAAACGGCTGGACAAAACTATAGACAAATAAATGTAGACCGTGCTACCTTCAAAAAATGCTTTAAATTTAGAAAACTAGGGTGCATTTGTTCACTCGGTTGACGAGTCACAGCCACGAGATATGTAAACGAAGCAATATATCAATATATATTAAGGCATGCACAGATATTCTGATTCTTTGTTTGACAGTGTCACAGATAGCTTGCCAATACATATATATTTGAGAGCAACAAGATGTGAAGCTTTTATTAGCTCAACGTCTTGTTGGTTCACAGCCAAACAGGTTACTGCTTGTTAGACAAATTGGAATGAGCACACCATGGTTTCCAAAAAAAAAAGCATTATTAGAAGTTAGCTCCCGGTGTGAATGTCTGCCTATTTATTTTGTACTGCCTTCTACATGTGCCACAAAGACATTTGTTGAGGATGTGCTACCAGTCAAGCCAAGATCGCATACTTGGTCAATGTGATGGAAATACAAACATTAGAAACACTGCCACCTCTAGTAAGAGCATAACACTTCAGTATCTTGGACTAGCAAAGAGGTGCACAAGAAAGTTAAGCCCACTCTTGTGAAACTTTGAACGCGAATATTTCAGAGTGGTGGAGGTCAACATGCTGTGGCACTTTTAAACCCACGAAACATCTGCAGAAAACAGGGTAAAGGCAAGTCAAGAAACGCTGTTATGAAGGCCTGCGCATGGACAGCTTTGTGAATCTAGGCCCAAGTGTTATGCTTTGTGCAAGCCAAAATCCATGTAAATAGGGAAAGCATACTTTTAGGAGTACCAGCGTAAACAAATCTTGGCAGTTGGCTTTTTAGTACAAACAGCAATCCCTGCAATGAAAACATAAACATTTTATCTTAACGGTAACAGTGTGAGCACACACACGGGCCAGCGGAGCCATGTCGAATTGTCAGTGCCAGTGTAACCATGTGGCATAATGAACTATTCTCTGGCCAACACATGCACAGTTTGCCCCTAAAAAGTGATGCTTTCATATACGTAGTACAAAAAGTCTGCACTTACCAAAATTCTCTTGCTTTCTGTACATTAGCATCGTTGGGAGCATCTTTATCTGCAGTATAACCAAATTTGTGTCATATCCCTGAAAAAAAAGTAAAAGACATGCATCAAATATTGTTTCATTTGGTAGCAGTGAAGTCAGGTTAAGAACAGCCAAGTGGGAATCAGCCTAATTATGTGCATGCGGCAAATCCCAAACGGCGTTATTGAGGTTGTCGAAATTTTCGTCGATTGGTATTAACGTCGATATGTGACTTCAACGGCATGCTAAGTTTTCACAGCGCATAAAGATTTCATGATGCAGAATAATGACAGCGCTAACGAGAACATACAGCATTTATGATTGTCTTTTACAATATTCAGTTTTGCTAAGGTTTTGCATCACTAAAGAAATCTGAAAGATATGGGTCATTCCTCCTCCAATTGTTCTGTCAATATGTAAACAGAACATGTAAACTGCTCGCTTGATGGTGCGCTTATAAAATAGTACGTTCAGCGCAGAGGTGAAGCAAGTGACGCAGTGATGTGGGCAGATTTTTTTTTTTAAGGCGTGCGGGGAGGGGGGGGGGGGGGGTAGGTCCGCTTATCTGAATAGGCCCGGCAAGCGAATATGGTCGTCAACTTGGGCTCCCTACGCCCGGCCTAAAAAAATTCTGTGCGCAACCGCCTGGCTATGCCAGTGAAGTGAGGCGACAATGATTTGTTTACTTACTGATTTACATACACTTTACATCTCTAAAAAATGCGGCCCAAGGCCCCAACACTCAGCCGTTAACATTACATAAAGCCAATGGTAGAAAAGTGCCAGTATGAATGCAGCTACAACCCCGCCCCAATGTTTTTTCAAGCGAGGTAGTGTTGCGGAAATGAACTTTTAACTGCAAAAGTACACTGGCACTGCAGTGGTGACAGGGGAAGCAAGAGGGTATGCAGGCGGTAATAGAGGTAATTTAGTCCGATACGGCTTGCAATGGATACGGTGAATAAGAGCAAATCATTTCTCTTTCAATAGCGCAACCACTCAACAATGTATTGTAAGAGCATTAAATGTTGCTGGAAATGCCACTCACCTGCACGCTGATGCATGCACAGTCCTTTGTCCGACGAGCGAACAGGCTTGCAGATAGCTGAAGTGTTTACGATGTGTTTGTTCCACCCAGCAGCAAAATCCACAACTACTTCGCGCTCCATAAAGATAAATATACACTAACCTTCATCACGAATAAGTAGAAACGCAAATCTGCGACACACACACACGATCAAAACATAGCTCACAGCTCGCACGTCCATGTGCTCGCCAACCACAGACCATATGAAAATGAGTAAGTAGTGCGAACGCGAACCTAGTTGCGCCGAAAAAAAAAAAAAAAAACGTCGAGCAGTGGCAGCACAGGCGTCAGCGCAATAATTTCAGCGTGTTCTCCTAATACAATTATAAAAACAAACTGAGGTACACTAAAACTCATAAATAAATATAAAAAGTTGAGTGTACCTTTTATTTAGTGCTAGTCAACATAAACACTGAATAAAAATTACTTTGTAACTTACATCGTTTGCTACTCTGGCGCCACACTTGTCGTGCGGGCGCAGATGGCGCAGATTTGTCATTCTGCCCTCAACCTACACGGTGAAGCGTGCTACTAAGTGTATGGCTGATGAGAAGCGCGTCTGGGTCCGCTTTTTTTTTTTCTTCTCCGATATATTTGGGCGGGGGGGGGGGGGGGGCTCCTAATGCACGTGTTTCGGTGCTTGATCGACTTTGACGCCCTTACTTCGCGGACGAACGGCGTGTCTAGGCTTTTTTTATCGTTGTTTTGCACGTGTTTCGGCGTTCGGTCCGCTTTGACGTGCCAACTCTCCATTCTGCTGCTGCGTGTGTTAGGTATTTGCCGTACTGTATTCTCAGGCCTTCTGTGTTCAGCCAGCGCTGCTATCTTATTATCTACGGATGCTAAAATAAATCACTGTTTTGGTTTGGTGAAGTTTGGCACACAGAACAAACAATAATCTGGCCCATGAATATCAATGTGGGCGGCATGCATATTTGTGTGCGGTGTTCTGCCGGGGAGTAACCGTTGCGTGACGAGAGCATTTACAGCGGTTCCTCCTTCCGTTGCTCCCTTACAAACTTAAGATGAATACAGTTGCTCCCCCATTCTCGAACAAGTCGGCCATCTTGTTCCGCTTGGTCTTTTCGGAGAGTAACAGTCGGTCTGAAGGAGTAAAAACAGCCGTTGCTCCCATTTTGGCCATTTTTGGCTTAGAGTGTAAGTAACGAAAAGGCCACTCTTTCTGTGTGCCTGATATTACATTTGGCTATGAATATATCGAATAACGTCCAATTTTTGTGATTTCTAAACGAAAAAGTCACAGTTTTGCAACATGGTCGAAGCAATCAATGTGACTGCATTAACTTGGAATTTAACGCTGAAAACGGCTAGCAGATCGATACGTGCAGCACGCTGCTCACGCACAAGTGACGCACTTAAACACACACAGGATGCGAGCAAACTAACACCGTTTACAACTCGACGCTTAACGCGCTCTTTTAACAAAAACGACACACGAGACGTGATCACAGGTACAGATATAAGCGCGAACTAACGAGTGTCCCAGTTGTTACTACAATGTGTTTGAAAAGCGGGCTCTTTGCGCAAATGGGACCTGCCCAGTGAGCGAAGTTGAACTTTGTAACTCTGGGGACTAACGCAATCATTTCGAAGGAATGCCAAGGTGCATGATTGTCCCCACCGAAGGATACGCGCTAGCACACAGGCACATACGCCCCCTCTCCTTACCCCCATGCGTAGGGCAAAGTAAGCGTAGGAGATGAATACGCGTTGGCGCGTCGCGACGAGCTGGGGGCCGAGCGCGGGTGGCTTTTTTATTGAGATAGCAATTATATGAACACACTCGGCTGGATTTTGCCACCAGCGTCGGCGTCACTCACCGTATATGTATGCTCACGGCAAATTATCTTTTCACCTCTTTTTTTTTTCTTCACATTTTACATTACAATGTATCTAATAACTTCCCCTATACATTCCTTGGTATAAATGTTTGTTATATCTTATTATTGCTGTGTCAAAACATGAAAAAACGAGCCCTTAAGTATACGCATAAGTATACTCAATCGTGAGAGTAAGGTGTTAACCTCTGAGCCACCGAGGAGCTTTTCTTTTTTTGACTACAGGTCAAGTTAATCTGACAATCGCAGATCACATCTCCTTCACCGTTCAAATGGCAAGCTTATTATATCTACCACTTACCACTGCTGACGGGTAACTCGGGGGACTTATCGTGTTTTCAGCATTACCAGCAAGATGGCGCAACATCACGCGCATCGCAACATCACATGCCGGTGTACGCTCTAATTTGCCACGCGTACTTTGCCCCGTTTAGAGGAGGGAGTGACGTTGCCTCGTGCGCCTTTATCGCGTGGTAGGAAGAAAAGGAGAATCGTAACTGCTAGCTGGCCTCGGGTTTTACCTGGAACAATCCTGGTATAGTTAAAGGACGCACAAAGGTCACTGCAATCATTGCACTCTCTGTTTGCTAAAATCACGCGCTTCTGAGACACAGCAAAGTTACAACTGAGACGCTCATTCGCGTGCATCTGTGCCTGTGAATAAAATTAGTGCGTCATTTGTGCGGGAGAAACGCAGGGCACGTTTCGATCTGCTTTCCATTTTGCACGTTACCTTCCAATTTCACGCTATTGCGTTGATTGCTTTGGTTTTGTGGCAAAGCAGTGACTTAAATTGAGTACTGACCTCCAGACAATAGGTAAAAAACAAAATAACAAGCGTTGGGTACTTAGTTTCGCAAGCTTCATTTTAGTTTTGACAAACCTAATTTGCCTAGAGTACATGTGCGAAAATACCAAACCTTTTGTATAAAATATGCATTGTCTAAAAAAACATTAGTTAGGTTCGATGCGAAACAAGACTTGTGGTTGAATAACCTTCCGTGGGTGGTATTCAACGGTGAATTTCTGGGCCGGGGTTGCGAATGAAAAGTGTGCCACGTGTAAATCACGCCTAGTAGTACAATGTAAGCTAATGAAACACTCTGGTATATCTGGAGACATCTTTTAGTCGTGTTCGGCAGAACACCTGGAAAGTGATTGTGGCCGCTTCTTCAGAATGAAACAATTCTTGAGAACCTACCTCCAGGGGAAATCATCGATGCCACTTTTACCACAGCACAATTCACTTGTTTGTCAAAGTACACAATCTTGTGTTTTACTACGTTTTGAGATCCTAAAAAGTAGCAGAAAAGAAAAGGGTAAGTAGCACGCACTAAATTCCTGTAGTTTTCGTTAGTCGTTTCATACTTTTCTAAATCACTGAAGATAAAATGTGAAGCGCACAAGTTATGTGGAAAAATAACAAATGAAATGGCATGAAGAGCCCGCTGTGGGGCTTGTACAAGAAAAAAAAACGCGGCAATGTTTTTATTCACGCAGACAGCATATATGCGTGATTGCGGGGGAAGTGCATGTTGTAAGTTTTTCGCGCAGTGCGATACATTCGTAGGCTTTTTTGTTGGACAATCATGGTTACCCTGATGCTTTGTTATACTGCTCTTCAGGTGCAAAGGGTGCAGAAACAAACAAAATATATGTTTTGGCAACGTGATGCTACGTCGAGTTTCTTCGCTGTGCACGTGTTGTTTTCCGACTCCCGGCGCGTCATGGAGTTCACGGGCATCAAATCTAGACGGACTCTGACATTTCGTGTTAAAATTTCAATACCAGTAAGGCTAACAGTCTATTTGTGAAGAACTAGTCAACTACGTGTATTTGTACAGGAGTGTGGGATATAGGAAGGAGGGGGTGGGATGACGGAATACGCGGAGCGATGAGCTAGGCGCGCCGTCTCTGTTGTGGTAACGAGAGAGAGAGTGTGTGTAGTGGAGATTAAGAGCAGACCGGGCTAACCAGTTATAATCTAGTTTGCTATGCGGCACTGCGGTGAGGAAGTAGAAGCAAGAAGAGTATGTAGAAAGAGGGAAAAAAATTGTCCTGAATCTTCATGTTACACTGTAAATGTCGTCAAAACACGATAGTCTTGCGTATGGAGAGAGTGAACGAAACGTTTATTTGATGTTCTGCGCAAGAAAATTGGTGAATGATATTCTGAAGGCGCTGCGTTAGAGTGCCTCGAGCCCGTAGCGGAGGTGAACAAGCGCATCTAGGCACGTTCGATACTGGCGCCATCTGGCAGTTATCTTCGAAAACGAAGGCGTGCGTGACCGCGGAGAAAGATGCGCGCCAGTCTCGGAAGTAATAAGGTGTAGAATAGTAAGTGACGGGCCGGGGCCACCACCGTGAAGTCGTAGCAAAGCGTTGGAAACACCTTATTGAGCATTGCGTTGCACCGGCAGCGCAGCGCGATAAACGCTAGTCCTTAGAGTTGCTTGTGCGTGCCTCTTCTAGTATAAAGGCAGATATTCAAAGCTTGACGTCTTGTTATGGCACCTCAGTTGTGCGCAATATTTGCTTTTTTAATTGACAATCACAAAACTTTGAATGCTAAACCTTGAGCAGTATTGGTGGTCGCTGCGGATGGGGTTGACCGTTTAATGCCGTTTGAGGTATTGTTAGGGCGGACAAACAGAGAAATGTACAGACAGACAGACAGACAGGCAGACAGACAGACAGACAGACAGACAGACAGACAGACAGACAGACAGACAGACAGACAGACAGACAGACAGACAGACAGACAGACAGACAGACCAGAATTTTTCCGTCGACGGTGCCCAAGAAAGACTATCGTCTTTAAAAAGAGAAAACAAATGCACATACACGCACGATAAAAAAAAACTACCGCACACATAGGACGCGCGTTTTGACTACAATAATTCAAAGAGGCCGGTCGATCACAACAAGGTGCAGTTGCGCTTGTAAGACTTTCTTCTGTGACGTTTCATCCTGACCATGGTGTAAAATTTTTTCCCCTGACAGAGGATGGTCATCTGGCTTCTTGAGCATGTTGCAAACGCATAATAACGGTGAAATATACTGTAGGCAGTCGCAAAAGACGTGTCTACTTGTTATGAGGTTACCACAATTGTCACAGGCTACAGTGTCGGCCATAACAATGCGGAAAACATAGTTTTTGGTAAGTGCTTCGCCCAACCATAGAATACGCAAAAAGGCCTCGTTTACTTAACGTAGCATCAAATGAAGTGGAGCCAGACATGCTCAGAGTGCGGCTCTTTCCATTGTGTCGTGGTGTATTGGCAGGTAAGCAAGCGCAGCTTCCATGCAGCGTCCGTCCTAGAAAGCGGTAGTAGTATTTCATGGTCATCTGCGTTATCTGAGTGGGAAGCTTGATCGGCAAGTTCACCTGATTTTTCTACAGTGACTGGGTAATGACTGAAAACAGTTTGATATTCTTTCTCACTTGGGTGCTGTATAACCTCTGCTGTCTCTAGTACCAGGTCTTCGTGTGGTGTGCGGCGTAAGCCTGACAAAGACGCTACAGAGTCACCTTTGAGTCACAGAAGATAGCCCACTTGTGTGGCTGTTGGTCAATGAAGAAAGGAAACGCTGTACGAAGGGCTGTCGTTGATGTTGTTGCGTGGGCTGCCTTCAATGTATTCGTCGTGACCAATTCTGATGTCACGACAGCTCCGGTTGAGGCGTTCGGCAGTACGGACCCATCAGTGTAGATACGTATGGACTCTTGGTGCAGTGATATTCATACAATAAAAACAGAGTGATTGGCTTCATTCCGGTGACAACACATCAGATCATTTTTCTGGTGGCCAGTTATGGTAACGTTGATAGTTTAGAGGAATCATCCTAGAGGAATCAGAGCTCTAGTAGCAGGAGTTAAGGAAGTTGGCATTGATGGACCATGCTCGGCCATAGTTTGGCAATAAAATATACTTGGTCGATCCGCTGGTAGAAGGGCTAGGTGACAGCGGGAAGTCATAACGCAAACACGCTGAAGTCACTGAGCTCTGTGTACCACTGACAGCCAATTAGGCATATAGGCAGCTCACCACTAGTACTTTCAAAAACGAACGGTTTGTGGTTGAGTTGTAGGGCACCAAGCGATCACCAGTGAAAGGTTGTAAATTCACCTCATAGTGACGGTACTTTTTCTTATTTTTTTTCACGCGCCAGTAGACACGTTACTTCGTCATGTCTATGACTAAAATCATTCAGTGAAGCCGTGGTAGCCCCCGGCATAAAATACCTTTGTGTTAGAAAAGCTAATTGGAGCACAAAAATTATATAAAAACCAGTATATACCAAACTAACACTTTGGTGACTAAAGAAAAATTGCTTTCTGCCTTGTCCAGAAAGCATTTGTTTGCTGCCCCAGAAATTCATTCATTTCGAATTGCTATATATAAAATGATTGAAGCAGAATCAGTGTCTCGAAACGTGTTATTTCGAACAACAAGCTTACTGAAACATAAAAAAACGACGAAATGAAAGATTGATGAAACAAAAAGAACGTACACAGGAACATCAATGCTAATCTGAAAAGAATAATCAGTAAGAAATTATCTATGTCTTTCGGACAAAATACGCTTATAATAATGCTGAATATGTCAGCTCAGCTCTGCGAGCACAAATTTTGTTTACATACATATGAACAAAACTCGGCAGATTCCGCGTACCGCTGGAGTCAATTATCTGTGAAGCATGCACAAGGAAAATCTCTATGCGGCACTTTTCAAATGAGCAAAAGTTACGGGGTGGCTGGAAGTAGTACTCAGTAAACATGTGAATACATTTTCATAGGCATATTTTAAAGCGGTGGTGCCATTGAATTTCGACACTAAGACAAGCCTCTTGCGGCTTTTCTCTGTATGCTTGGAGACTCCACACGAACCGTCGGGCACAGCAAACGTCCAGAATATATTTTATTTCACCTCCAAAGTTTGCCTGAATGCTCATGCTCTTCGGACCGAAGCCCACCGCAAGTGTGTTCGGAACTGTCATTGCTCTGTAAAATGGTCAACGAAAGTTGCAGTGGCATCACAACAGATTTGTAGTAAGCGTAGACGTGCGCAGGTTTCCCCTTGAGTGGAAGCAAAGGCTCATCGCAGCACACCACCTCTCTATAATGTCAATCTATCGATCTAACTTCACACCCCCCTCCTAACTCGCAGCGCCACCTCCCATATTACGTCAATGTGTGGGGCTGTGTTTTAAACTCATTTTTGTAAGTGACTAGGATAGCGGCTGCCACCTCATCCCCCTTCCGTGTGCACGCCTATTGTAGTGAGGTGAGTTACTTCAATCTGCCCTGCACCACAGCTGCTACTCGTTGGCTTTGGAGGTGTTTGTGCGGCACCTGTTTGCGAGAAAGCCAGCGAGAGCAGACGTCAATCAGCGCGACGTGCGTCACAGCCTTGCGTGGCCTCGTGACCACGGTACACTGGTTCTGCACAGCCCCATTCGGCGTGCAGGAACCGAAACCAATATTGTCCACATAAAAAGCGTACTAATATTTCCAGCAAGAATAGATCAATCTTAGTGCGTGCATCATGCTTCTTGGAGCTTTAAGAAACGCTTGCAGCAAAGAAAGCGCAAGCCACAAAAATGGTGGCACCACCCCTTTAAAGCGTTTGTATTGTTCGCATTTTCGTTTCTTTTGCAATTGTCCTTCCCGACAGGACCTACTTTCGTTGAACCCCGGATTTCAACAGTAATACGCTTATTACGTATCTAGAAAACAAGGGAATGCCAGAAGTGGTTCTTCATAGTTGCGAAACGACGTCATCCCAAATGTACGCAGTACCAGCACTATCAGTGGTAGCCTGATATCTTCTCGCATTAGACTCTGATAACTTTAAGCCGACGCAGAATACTGCAGCATATGCAGATCTTTTCAGCTTTCAGGCGAGGTGTAACGAGTTTGATTGACGTTAAGTGCAGTATTTGTGTGCACATCGTGGCTTACCGGGAATGTTCACTGCACTGCCCCGCCTTATGGTTAATAATAATTATATGGGGGAACCTAATAGTTATTATATTGCCAGCATGAAAGTTAGAGCGTAGACACCCGTAATAATAAACGAAGTGTGCTTTATGGTATCACGATAAAGTGCGCTGGTGAGTCCCAGCGGGCACAAGCAACTTTGAATATAGCTTGACGAGTGATAGGTATACAATTGTGCAGTTGCCTATACCATATCATGTGGTGTTGACAGTAACACCACGATTGACGTTGAACGTCTGTGCCATGGCTTCATTTGTGTATTGTTAGTTGCTTTGTTACACAATCAGATAACAAGCACTGCAGCCCCAATTAAAGTTGCAACGACACTGCGATGACATAATGTCTTTTTCAAAGGCAGTTTGAAGACCTGGTGTGACACTGCGGTTTCAATACTACATTACCACGCAGATCACTTGGGTACAAATACTGCTAACATCAATGCTATTTTTGTATTTGCATTGGTCCCCTCTTCACTGCCGATGGCATTTTCTCTTAGCGCTCTCTCTTTTAAGGTATAGCAATATCTGTCATCTCCTTCCGAGGTACATAATAAATGCAAATCGCCTGTGGTGCATACCTGCGTACCGTCGACCGTTGCAAAAGGTTATGTACGCAACATGACTTTAGTGCGAAAGCAATTACATGAACATTTTCGGCTGGATTTTGCCACCGGCGCCGGCGTCGAAGCCGGCGTCGGCGTCACTCAGCGTATATGTATACGTATCTATATATATGAAAACGCTAAAAAAGAAAAATATATAAAAGACTCCGGTGAGCGGAATCCAACTTGGGTCCTCTGGATAGTGAGTTTGACGCGTTAACTACTCAGCCACCGAGGAGCACATTTTTCAACGTTCAAACAGCAAGCTATCTACATCTACCTCTTACCGCTGCTGACGGGCATCTCGGGAGAGAACTATTGTGTTTTTAGCATTATCAGCAAGATAGCGCAATGAGCGTGCGTAGCAACATCGTCCCGACGCGGCGGCTGCGCTCTCATCTCCCACGCGCTCTTTACCCCGCAAAGAGCAGCAGGTCCCCGCTTACTCGCGCGCCCTTATCTCGTGGTAGGGGGGATGGTACGTCTTAGATGGCCTTCGGCTTTAACGGGAGCGATTCCATTGTAGTTAACGAGCGCACAAAGGTTGCTGCAATGGTTGCACAATCTACGTTTGCGAAAAGAGCGCGCTTTCCAGATATAGCGAAGTACAAACTGAGACGCTTATATGCGTTCATTTGTACTTGAGAGAACGTTTCGTGTGGCATTTGTGTGGAAGAAATGCGGGGCCCGTTTTGAACTGCCGGCCATTCTGTGAGTGACCTTCCAATTAGCTGCTATTGCGTTCATTGCTTCGCCTTTGCGGCAAAGATGTGACTTTTTTATGTTATTCACATCATGACAAGGCAGTCAGATTCATCAGACTTTCTTACTCTCCTTTACAACTTATGATCTACATCAAGAGAAAGTGAATATCAAGAGATGATCATTATGTAGACGATAGTTACTAGCGGATATTTGATATTTCATGTAGTGGTTATGACACACTGTAGTCATCCGCACTGAGCTCTGACAAATCGAGGTAGTCTGCAGTGGCTGTCTTGATACCATCACCCAAATCCTGATGCCCAGATTCATCAAAATTCAGCAAAATTTACGTTTATTCTGGAACATACGCGAGAGACGTCAATGCCACAACGAAAAGCCTAAGTGCTCACATCCTCTATTACAAATATTCTATAACCCCTTTCCCCTCGTAGTGGCAAAAATAAACTCAAGCACTAACCTGATAAAATACAGTCTCTTCTTTACTTTAAAAGGCCGCAGTGGACCGAAAACGCCCAGAGATTGCCAAAGTTTTAACGCGAAGCCCTTGCTAACCTACAGATGATGTCAGTGAGCGTGGTCACAGAAGTTTTGAACTGCGTTAATCGTACTTTTACTATGTATTAAGGCAGTGAAGCTTCGCTCTTCCTCCAGTCATGACATCTCTAGTTTGAAGATCCCTTGCATTTTTAAGCAACCAAAGACCTTAGGGCGTCTGCTTTTAGTGCTAAGCGCCTAGGGACGTCATTTAGTGCTGAACTTGCTCAGGCGATCTCGGCGTACAGCCAGACAAGCCACCACCGGACGACAGCCTACCACCCACCAGCGCTCGTCCTCACCAAGCGGCTAAACTCGACCATCGCTGACACGCTGGCTATGTAAGTCGACGTCGAATACAAGACGAGGGACGTCACCTTTCCCTAGATACCTTCGCATACCAAACAGCGGTGCAGGAGACGACGCAGATGGCGCTAGGCAAGTTGGTCTACGGAGGGCACCCGGCAAAGAGGCGGCGCCACGCTGCTTAACGTCGCTGATGAAGAAAACCTTAACGTCACAGTCTGCCTTCAGCGTGAAGAAGACGCTCGTTAACTCGCCTGCCCGCGCATCGAGAATCAGCAGATGACCGGAAGCCGCCGTTACAATCTTGGACAAAGCTTCGTGGAACACCAATCTGGCGACTGCATTTGGCTATGGAAGGCAATACGCTGACGTGGATTTAGTTAGTGAAAAACTTCTTCGGTGATACTTTGGGTGTGTACAAGGCACTTCGTCGCCTCGGCAATTTAGACTACAAGCTTACGACCGGACGGAATTACGAATTCTCAATGGCACCATGCGCAGCCCAAGAACGTGCATATCATGCGCCTTAAGCCGTTTTGCGCGCGTTAGAGAACTTGTTAACAGTAATTTTTACTTTATTATTAAATTGTGTTGCTTGAATTTATTACTTTATTTTGTAATTTTATTTTCTGTTAAAGCGTCGGGACGATGTCTTCAAAAGGCGGCAATGCCACACTCCTGTCTCAAGTTTTGCTATCGCCCCATGACACGTGTAAGCGCTGCGTTGAGCAATCCCGCCGATTGACCAATAACCATTATGGTAATTGTATAAACTTCCGATTAACTTCACGCACACCTAGAACACTACAGATTCTTCTGGAAATTACGTGGCTGCTAGAAATGACGCTAGAATATTTGATGGAACGTGTATAAATGCTAACATGCATCGCCGCTTGAAGTTGATGGACTGCCGATGCTCTGCTCACCACTTTCAGTGCCAATGTGTTACTGTAACCAGACATTACATTTAGCAGTACAAGTTCGACCAAATAAATAGCTTCATCTTCAACACGTAGTCTGCTGCCTTCGTCAACGTCATGACCACATGACGATATCGCGGTTTTTACCCCGAACCTCACTCCGTGTTCACTGAATACCCCAAACTGTAATGAACACGCGTGCCTTCTAGCCGGAATGTTTTAGCTTTATTGTACGATGTATAATCGTATAAATATTGTTAATGGGGTAACATAACTATTCATAACATGAAAGAGCTATGAGTGTTTAGCAATGAAACAATTACGTCTCTTACCATGTGAACGCACATATACGACATTCTTGTTAACAAACCTTCCCTTCATGCTTACGCGTTTCCTGTAAAAAAAGGACACTTTAATAAACAATACTCAAGATGTACGAGACGTTGCATTACTTGGTTTGTCCTTGGCTGAGGAAGTAGTGCGAGTAAAAAATTTCTCTTTCATCGATATAATACGTCACGTCCACTTGACACAAACATTGGCTGCCTGATGTGGTAGCGTATGTCCATATGGCATGGCGTGTCTGCAAAAACTAAAAAAAATGAATAAGAAAGTACATTTTAGCTTTATAGTGTGTATCAAAATTCTTGGATATTTTACTTTATGAGTACGTATAAATAATTCCGAGTTATATTTACCTGAAGGCAAAAATGCAGGTTATCGTGCAGTTTGCTACGTCGCCATTCAATCAGTAAAACCCTAAAATCCTAACAGATGCGTACGCATGTCCTTCTGGTGGCAAAACAGTGGCAACAGACACGCACATGACCTTAGTAACATTGCTCATTGGTGAGCTTGCTTTCTCGTTAAGATTACAGGAAACATTGGATCGCTAAAACGGGGAGGGTGGGGGAAGTTCACTGAATTACACTGGCATTCGGGTAAGTGCCTAATCTATATTGAGATTAAGGAACCAAAGCGCACTAAATCATCGCAGTCATACCTCACTGCTAACTCACGCTTGAGAAGTGCTTATTCACAAACAATTATGAAAAAAACAACAACACCAAGACTTGAGAAACGAACATTCGTAAAAACATGACATGCATGACAAAATTAGCTCAAAGGGGACAGTGGAACAGCTGCTTGAGTGCTAATGTTTTTATACAAGTACGCAAAAAGAAAACCCAACTAACAACTTATATGAATGACCGAAGTGCAGAAATTCCTTCACAATACTGTTGCTCTACTAATAAACATGTTTTTTTTTCAAAAATGAATCAATGACGTAAATAAAGCTGCTCAAAATGAACAAAAAAACGAGGAGCGCTTATTCACAGTGAGGCATTTTGCTCTCAGGATAAAATGAAATACTTTTTTTATTGAAAGCGTAATTCTCTTTTGTCATTATTCGAGAATTATTTGTTGAGAATATGACAGATTACGCAGGCGATAACAAGTAAAAAAATACACCCAGAACAACTATACCTATTCTAAACAGGTAGCTGAATGACTTGGCGCACCAAAACAACGCATTCATTGATACGCCTAAGATGTACTCAGAAAATACATGAACTTGGAGTTTTAGAGGGGCAACACGACCACCTCATCTGGCACCATTCATGTCGAGCGCTTCATCACTCGTCATGATTTGCCTTTCGATGTACAGCTCAATCACGCTGTAAGGGAAGGAACGCCGGTTGACGTGACACAGGTGTGTGAAAGCTCCCTGTGGCGCTCACTGAAGAAACTGCAGCGAACCACCCGCCATCCGTTTGTAAGGTATTAGTCGCACCAACGTAGCTGGGCATTCTTTTTAATGTTTTGACTGCTGCTGCTAAAGATGAATTGGATCTGCGTTGCTAAAATTTTGACAAGAGTGCTGCAGCGGGCAGGATGCAAAGTTGCATGTTCGAACGCTGAATAGCGCGAAACGACAGGCACACAGGAAGGAAGTTACAAGCGACAAATGCTAACTTCAAACCAACGTTTGTGTTTCTTGTTCAGTAAGACACACGGAACATGAGAAAATGACAAATTCACTAAACAATCAAAAGCAAAGGTGCGCAAATGGTTGGTAGGGAAACGCTTAAAATAAGCGTAAGACACAAAAATTTACAATCAGTAAATAAAATAGCCGAATCATGATATCGTTATCGAGTGTTGGTAAAAAAATATCAATCCCCAAAAGGTGCAGTGTAGACTGGTTGACACACGCAGGTTGCTATTCTAATCGACACGGGTTGCTGGGCACGCTGATAACATGGGTTGCTGGGTACGCTTGACATGGGTTGCTGGGCACGCTTGATAAGCAACTTGATAATTTTTGCCTTGTTTACGAGAAAAGATCGTTTAGCGTGCATGCGCTCACGCAGGCAAATTCGATAGCTGTTGTCATGTTCCCACTACGCAACGTAGGCGTCACTAAGCGGCATGTTGCGATTGAAGGGATGTAAGTGCTTGTTTATTTAAATTACTATGCATGACGTAGGGATGTAGACGAAGTGTTTAGGCGCTCACTGCGTAGTCAGAGTATGAAAAGTGGAGCACTGACGATAGTATCGTGGCAGTACGGGGGTCTTTTAGATGACTTTCTATTTCCTGCGTCATGTAGCATACCACTCCTGCGGGCCTTCCTGAAGTTTGGCATTACGGCGGCCTTAGCCACCAACCAGACAAACGTGTTGGTTTCGTGCTTCGCCAACAGTGACAAAATGATGATTTTGTGAACGGCTGCATTCAATTTTTTCTATGTTCACTCCATTTTACTCTCATGTTCACTTCCACCTTCACCATACGTAAGGATCTGAGGCGTGCTTCCAGCGCGGGAGTTACAAATTACAGTGCTTTTAGTTTTTTCTTACCCTACCACTTCCTGTGGTCACTCCGTGAGCGGTTCCTGAGAGAAGCATTGCTTGGCGCTTGCGAGCCCAGTGACGCTGACTGGCGGAGGTAGTGCTCACGGCTCATAGCGTTGAGCAGTCGAAGGAATGACTTCGCCATCTCGACGAAGGCGTTTAATATTTTGAGGAAGCACTCACCGTAGCGTGTGCACCACATTAAGATGGAATCAGCGGACACCAATAGATGACGGTACTGGCATATTTCATAAACGTGGCCCACTTCGACTCACTAGTGACCAAGTGGCTGATTATCCGACCTGCGCCATACACTTCGCTCACGAAATGTGTTGGCACGGTGGAATATACGCGTAGGCGTGATCTTGAGCTCTGATGCGGATGGCATATGCGAAGGAGTATCTGCAGCCGATGAGATGTTTTCTCTGCTATCGCCATGACGGGACCTGTAAATGGTTGTGCATGGTCACCATGCCCCATCGCAAGAGTAGCAAACGGCCGCAGAGGAAATATATGCACGCCATGTCCCATTATGACTGAGAACTTATACCACAATAATATCATCACTTCCGCCCTCACTGAATGCTGATGCATGCTGAAAGAACGCTGAAGAACGCTATATTAGCAGGCGAACTAATGAGATTTTCAAATGTAAGCAAAACTTTCACGTAATTGTTCAAGGAGTACTGCATGCTGTGATTAGCATATCGTGGCTTCTGGTAGTTCGCGGTTCAAGCTTTGGTGAACACATCGTTCATAAGACTGTTTCACCAATAAAAAAGAAAAAAAAACGTATGAGGGGGCTGCATCCGGGAGCCAACATTTCGACTATTGAACTCGTCCGTGTAAGCGTTTGGTTTTGCAAAGAATATCATAATAAATATTGACAACTAAGCGAAGATTGTGCTATATTGCAAGAGTAAAAAAAAACACTGTTACAAAGACACGTTAAAAAAGACAAACACCAAAACGCTTTCCCCTGTGTCCTTTCTTACTTCGTCTTCTTACAGCATTTCTGAAAATAGTGAACCTTAAAGAACTAGCCGAAATGCTTTTCATACTGCTGTGCTGCAGTAGTGCACCACAAGCATATTGAGAACGACATATTATGCATCGAAGATTATACGTGGCCGGTAATATCATACCAATATATATAAGCTGCGGTTTCACCTCTGATTTAAAATTGCTCCAACATTACAGGGACAGTGGTCATGAGCCTCATTCATGTATCGGTATTAATTTGAAAGAAAAAAAAAAGAGAATAAAACATTATTTGTTTCAGCGTATGTAGCATTACAGTTCACTTTTCTGAGATCCTACCTTTTACGCATTTTGACAAAAGGAAAACAATTGACAAAACAGATGTGCAATACCTTTCTTATGTTGTAGATCTTGTTGGCTAGTGTTGGCTTACATTCCACGATCCTAATGTATATGGTGAGGAGAAGCGCGTAAAGCGGTTTTCTTAATTTCATATCTTCTCTGCAACTACACGATGTAAAAAGATATAGCTGAATTGCAAAAGTAGGCCGATGAAGCTATCGCTTGCGATTGGGGAGTTAACAATGTGCATCAGCTATTTCTTTTGTTCTTGATGGTTGACGGCCGAACAATTCCATTGTATTGAAATACACCTATACTGTGCGCCAATATGTTGAATTAAAACTCCTTGTTCCTTACATTTCCCAAACCAACGTGTTTATAATATTTCTTGGTCATTCCTAACAATAAGCTGATCATTAAGATGCAGAAATTGAAACATTTACAGCAGCAGCTGTCGGAACACGTTTTTCAAAGCTATTTTTTTTTAAGCTACCTGTCTTGATAATAATTCTGTGGGTTAGTAAACATGAGCTCCAGCACCGCTGCTCCAGATTTTCATAAATCAGTCGCTTTTGGGGGTATTAGTTTCCTACTTAGAGTTGTTGTTTTGTACGTAGTGTGTAGTTTTTAATTTACGGTGAAGGGCTTTGGTGTATTTTCAAAGGAATGTCATTCTGTTATATATCTATACAGATAAGAGGGAAAAAACGGTGGGATTGATGCAGGCCGATTATTTTGAATCTTGCCATTCTTGCGGAAATTCAGCTGAACTGTGTTCCCGCCCGCAACGATATGTGGGATCTGGCATTGTCTTAGCTCATTGTTGCATTTTGTGGCTCAAATAAAGTTCAATGATTGAATGGTTTGCTTGGTTCACTTGCGACAATAAACACAAAAATGGGAGATGGTGCGCTTTGTCTTAATCACAGAGTAATGAACCGTTTAAAACAAAAAAGATACATGGGCGTAGACGTTCATTCATGATGCCTCCTTTATTATTCATCCCATTGTAGTAGCGTGAACTTTCAAGACTGTACCTTGGAAACTTATGCAGGCTGGGGAGATGGTGGACTGGAGGCGGCAAGCATGCATTTCTTATCCTATAGTTTATTAAAATTCAGGCTGTTCCACACGTACCCGCTTATGCCCTAACGGAAAGAAATGTGAAAAGAATTTCCTGGCGTTAATATATTTTTTTTGCTCAAATGAGTCTGCGTGAGTGGTTTGTGAAAGTAGGCCATTTGAATACTAAGCACCACGAGATGATGCAAGTCTTCCTAGCTCACCGCCCCGAATAAAGTTTGTTGACTGAAATGCTGTGCTACTCAAAATTTGGCAGTAAAAAAAAAAGAGTTCAATGCGAAAATAGGGCCCTGATAGGTCGAGCGGGTTATTTAGGCTAGCGTATTTATTTTTGCTGCAGTGGTCTTGAAATTTTAAGGTCACATAAGCAAAATTTGCCCGATAAGCTGCATTACTGAAAGAGGAACATATTGCTCCCCAAGTAAGGATGCTTAAATTTGCTAGTGTAACAAAATTTCACAATATCTAGTATCAACTAAAAGCTTTAAAGCAGATATTATTTCATTTCATGTCATTTTTGTTCCTTGAAGACCCAATTGAAGGGGTATTACATAAAGGGTGGGTACATACATGAAAAATAAAAGCCATGTTTTAATACATTGTAAAGTGACCTGTTAAAGTGGTCAAACATGTGGAAGGACAGGTAATGGCTGTGATGTCGTTGAAGAAGTCGTACCAGTCTGTTGCTGCCCGAAAAAAGAATGAAGACGAAAACGTGACCGTGTGGGCACGTGGGTGAGCAGGTTGTTGGGGGTGACTGGTGTGACTAGAGATGCGTGTCGGGGGAAAATGTACGGTGGCTTACCGAGGGAGCTGTAAAACAACTTGTGAAAAAGACAAATGCTAGCAGTGCGGGGACGCGATGTGAAGAATGATAATTTGGATTATAATTTCAGTGCCGATATGCTGACGTAATATGAGTACTTAGAGTCAACAAACCTTGTAGCTGGATTTTGAAGTGGCTCGAGTTTTTGATGAAATATTGTTGATTAGGGCTCGCAATGGGGGATGCTTAATGTAATTTCCAAGTGATGAGAGACTGATAGGCGAGTAGTGTTACATCTTGATGGGCATGGCGCAGATGGCGCTTTAAAAAAACGCGAGTGTAACGAAGTCAGTGAGTTGATGCCAGCCAGTGAGGCATTGAGGACACATGTAAAAGCATTTGGAGGTCCTATTACGATGGTAGAAGTGTATCAGAAAATCATGTCAGTAAAAGGACAGATGAAATATCACCTATCAAAAAGTGGGCTGCGTAACACGCACAACTCAAACACTACCTTGCAACTTTTCCCGACATTATTGATGCGCACAATTTACAGGTGACCGGAGATATCACAAGAGTTTGCCTCGTACGGCGCCAACATTTACTATATAACCGTTGTGACATCAGCCCAGCGCATGGAATTTACGAAGGGGTCGCTTGCGTATATGTCATAAGCTTCACAATGACGTCGGTACGGGAGCGTGTTTCAAAATGTGAACATTTACTAAAATGTTGAAAATTGCTTCAAAAATATTTTTGCTTCTGAGAAGAAGGCTGCTTATCTGATGGTACGGCTGTAGACGCCCCAGGTGGTTTCCCAGTTTTGTTTTACTAAAAAAAAACAACTTGCGAGCCCGGGGCGTAACATTCAATGAACGCTCTCATACCGAGATTTTTTCTTCGTAGTACACACAAAGCGAGAGCAAACTCTTTATTTTGGGGAGGAACAATCTCATTACTTTCGCAGGTGGGAGGCCACCTCATTCCATGTATGCTTGCATATGTGCTGGTATGACAGCTAACATCCCCCACTTTAACTGGCACTCAGGACGTGGGACTGGTACTTGTCCCCCCAACTTGTGCATAGTTTACGGGTGCATAGCCGCCTCAATCAATTCTTATTGCACCGTTCCCAAGCTTCATTGATGGAAGGTTTCCGAAACATATAGAATGGGCAGTCACCTTCCTTTTTTTTGCTTTTCGCGATTCATTGCATGTAGTTGAGTGCAGTAGAGATAAAGTACCACATCGGTTAAGCCCCTATCACAATAAATTATCCGGAAAACATGCTACCTGATATTAGATCGAAATGCATGGTTTAAATTCAGGCACGTTGTTGTATAATGTCATCAAACACTACACTTGATGAACAAAAGCTGTTTGTGTGCCCTCTTCTCGTGCCCCTGCCCCACCATGGTGGTCTAGTGTCTAAGGTACTCGGCTGCTGAACCGCAAGTCGCGGGGTGAAATCCCGGCTGTGGCGGTTGCATTTTCGATAGAGGAGAAAATGCTGTAGACCAATGTGCTCAGATTTGTGTGCGCGTTAAAAAACCGCAGGTGGTTGAAATTGCCGGATCTGTACACTACATCGTCTCTCATAATCAAATAGTGGTTTTAGGACGTTAAACACCCCGTATCAATCAATTATTCAATCTTCTCGTGACCCTGTTGACCTTGCGCCACTTTCGTTGACGTTATGGGTGTATCTGCCTATAGCTTCTTCTCCATGTTCAGTCTACACATTGTGGCAGGTAGCGTCCTGTCGACGTCCCCTGGTGCTCAGCATGTACTTCGTGATGGCAATGTGAATCACCTAGTTTTCCAGGAAGTATCAATGACTTAGTGTGCAGACAGTAATTTATGCATGCCTTGAATTTAGGCTGAATCGTGAAATATGAGACGTCACGAAATATAAAAGCAAGACCTGTTATTTCGCCAACATTAGCTTATCTCACAATAAAAAATTCACTGTGCGAGTAGCTTGAGTGAATGTGTGCTCACTTAACATTTGCCAGAGTTACTAAGTGTCATTTTCTTTTCTCTCTTGTTCGTGTTCATTGACTCGTTTTAGTGACTCCTATCGTAAATCTCGACAAAATACGACGTATAGCTCTTAGTCTGGTGCCACAGGATATAGATAGCTGCCTAATAGCACGAAAATATGAAATATGTTCACATGAAATGCCTTGGATCATTGGAAAACAGTTTTCCAAAACATGTTCACATGCTTTCGATATTCCGATTACTCGCAACATACAAAAACGTATTGTTCAAGACTGCGCAAAAGATGGCACTTTTGTGTCCACGCCAGCGCAGCTGCTGACCACTAACGTCTTTTGTTAAAGCTGAAACATATTCGTTTTTACGAACAGCCAGCAGCCCGTAAATATAGCCAGAAAGCATTACGTGCCAGAGTGTTAAACCTTTGCTAAAGCTTCTATATGACAGCTTTTAATTTTTTTCCAAACCGGTATCTTAATCATAGAAAAACCTGTGATTGTTCAGCAGCAATTGACCTTCAGACCACCTGGAAGAGCTCTTATACTACGTGTTCCTTGTATTACGAGCGTATGTTTTGATTCAAACATGAAAAATATAAATGTGTTGTTGCCTTTACCACAGTTCTCACTCTAATCCTACGCTCTAGAAATTCGTTTTTTTTGTGTGTAGGGAAGTTAATTGTACTGTGTGTGCTTGTCATTATGTGTCGTCCTTCTTGCTATTATTATTATTTTTTCGCGAGGTAATCTTAAAGAACCATGTGATGCTATAGCAAACAACTCTGCTTTTTCGCCTATTTGCATGTAATGGGATAAACCAAGGCTAGGCAGAACGGCTCAAAAAATACTCCGTGATACAGATATTCAAATACATTGCTTGGAAGCCCAAAATACAAATGCTGAGATCTATTCCCGGGGCGTAGCAGGATATTCAGGAGATACTATTGTAAAAACGCACAAAAAATATTCTAGAATGCATATACAGCAATGAAAGTACTAAATGCTTTTTTTTAGTTTTAAGGATCCTAATACTCCGCAAGGGCATTTACCAAGTGCAGCTAAATGTTGTTTGAACAGTTTCACTATATTAAAATTTGCAGTTTATGAAGTTCTTTATCAAAGTCGCCTCAGTGCCATGAAGACGTTACAAATGGGGGGGGGGGGTGGCCAAGTACTGATTTGGTCATAATGGTAGTTATATATTATATCAACTTCAATAAAACAGTTCACAATTACAACTTGTGGAACCAACATTGGACACCAATACTTACTTAGCAACAATTATTTGAGCTATCCTGCAAACACCATCAGGTATGCAAATTACAAAACGAGGTTGGGAGCCCACGGATGGAAACACGTAGTGGGATAACAATGTTGAATAGTTGAAGTGCCCCAGACAGGCTGGCCGACGTTTCGATAGACCTATCTTTCTCAAAGGCGCCGTGTCATCCTTGGCGTGTTAGTTTAAAGGGGGTTTGTAGTGACGTCCACTCTTGGTGGTGGCGCGTCTCCCTGTAGGTAATCACCATCCGAAAAGAAAAAAAATATAAAGCAGAGGAGTGCAGTCCTCGCTTGTTTTCAAGTTAGGTTGTAGGGATTCAAAATGTTCTCGGTGGGTGGAAGAAAAAGGAAAGAGAAAAATATATAAATCAATAAAACACCGAAAGTACTGGTGGTGTGCTGCAGAGTGGTGGCCGCTGTAGACACAAAAAAATGGAAAGAGCTTGAAACTTCAAAGCCGGCAGATTGTCGCCGTGTATGGCCACCACAAAGGGTTGCCGTCGATAGCGGCGTACACCTATTCCCGAACACCTATGAATGGGACGCATAACAAGGCAGCAGTTAAAAAAGGGAGAAGCAGGCGGCCTACTTTTAAATGCCAAGGTGTCGAAGGTAAGCGATATCCGATGGGGTCTGAAGAGCATGTGTTTAATGGGGAAGGTCATTGGCAAATACATGCTTTCAACATCTCCGTACATGGCCCGCTGAGCGGAATACCTCCGGAATGCTGCCTGTGGTAATACTGAAAGCATATTTTCGACATTTTGCTCGATGATTAGCAATCTAGCAATCTTTTCGGCGGACAAAGAGCTATGGCGCAGCCGGGCAACCGAAAAGGCTACAAGTCCCAGCGGACCGTGCCATGGTGATCAACAGGCCGCAACATCGCCTGCTGCCGACCATTCAAGTCAGAGCATGTACTGCTACAGGCCCCCAAAGCCCTGGACACAACGGGAGACGTTTGGCAGTACTGGAACGCGTGGAGGTAAGCTCTTCGCGACTGCAACTTACCTGATGCAACAGCCAAAAAATGTTTAGGCAACCACTTTTTTTATCAGTATTTAGAACAAGTTTTAGAACAAGAAAAGTGAAGGCAAGTTAGAAGCGCTCTATAAACCAGTGCTAAACATAGCACGCTACGAAGTTTTTTTTAAAAGTCTGACAAGAAAAAAATGAACAATTTAATGACAGCCTAACCCAACTTCGTGCGCTTGCAGAGAGCTGTAAATTCGGTGAGTTGGAAGAACGCATGCTAAGAAGCAGAGTCATTCTGGGAAGGAGAGACAAGAAACTCCAAGAATGACTTCATTCGGAAAGCACGTTATTTGCCAGAACTGTAGAAATGCGCTGAGCTCGCGAGCAAAGTAATAAGCAAAGCCATAAATTCAGCCCTGCGTGAACAGTCAGGCAGAAGTGAACGCAGTTTGCCGAATCGGTCGGTACTGTAACAAATGGGCCAAGTCTACAAACACCAGGAAGCATTTCCAGCTAGAGGACACATGTGTGAGAACTGCAGCAAAAGAAACCATTTCGAAGCTGCATACAGAACTGCGAAAGAGCAAAATGTTGCACTGCTCGAAGCTAATCAAAGCAGACAAACAGGCTGACAGGCAGAAGACTTCTGGACAGAAGCATCGCACACAGCAGAAAAAAAAAAGATGATTGCCGGGCTACAATGGTTAAAATGAAAAAAAAAGAAATACAACCCTTATCGCTGCATGCTTGACGCAGGCGCACACAGGTAAGTGTTGTCGTGCAGTCAACTGAAAAATATAACTAAAACATTTGGCAGATTGCACGTACCTTGGAAATCAACGTTATGCCTAGCATGCGAAGGGAAGGTGATTGTGTTCAAATTTTTTACTAATTGTGCGATGGCTGTTGCGTAACCATGCCAACAGTGACATGGGTATGAGCAGCACCAGGAGCAGTAAGCTGATATGTAGCACTTGTGGCCATCATAGCGGCCCTGGACGTTGCTAGATAATTGAGCTTCAATGCATGGCGCTTCACTACAATTGTCCTTTACCAGACGTGACAGCTCTATTGAAGGAGTAGGTATGTACTGTTTATAAGATTAGATAGCTAGCTCTGCAACTACAATTGTCGCTTCACGAACATTATGGTCTACTTTCAAAACACTGTTGAGACCTGGCGGGGCTCTTTATCAGAATACTTCATTGCCACGCAGAATGCTGGGGTCCGATTTTTTTTGGAACCATGATATTCTGTGTTTTCGTTGAGACAACACCTCCTTCATTTCAATGCCAGTGCAAACGTGAGTCGTCGGTCCGCCTTAGTTCAGGGAATGGTCGTGATGTGGCGCTATGTGAGGGGTCGCGTTGCCTGCGTCACACGTGCGTCTGAGCGCCTTGTCCCCGAAGACGCGGTAGACGTGTCTTTCACACCAATATCTTACGTCTGTCAGATTCGTTCTTTGAAGTTGCTTCTTTCTGGCTCGAGACAATGCCACCGCCAACTCATCACGGTGCAGCGCATGCAGAAACGTTGCAGTGACGTTTCGCTATTAGTTGCCTGCTTAGCACAACCAACGGGGACATGCTATCTCAAAACACCGAATATTTTACAGAGCTAGCGCGACTGCCAATATTTCTAACACGAGGAAAGCAAGACACCGCCCTACATATTTGTAGACAACTGAATAAAAAATTACTTCATATGATTTACGTCATGAGGCACTGCATGAGGGGCTACTCTACCTCTTGACCGCAAAGCACACCTGAAGGCTAGAGCGGGAAACGACTAGAGGAGAAGGTGGTGAACAGCTGTATCGGGCGCATCTGGCTGGCATTGATAAAATAGAGGATGTGTTGGTTGGCACAACGCTACCAATGATATGTCTTAAAGGCAAATATACTTTGGGCCCACCTAGTTGGCGTCCATCACGCCCCACAAAACCCAAAATGAACACCTTCACGATGGCAAACGGAAAACATGTGTGTAAAACCACCTTTAGCTGTACATCAATCAAGTATGCGGCAACGCGATACATAATCACTCTGCCGAGCGTTCATCCGTCCGTGTGTTCATTTGTTAGTTCATTATACTAGTTGTTGACTGCGACATAGACGTTATGGACCTTAGAGCCTATAGCTTCACCCACTTATCGTGAGTCACTTCGTGGAGATGCACTCCGAACGCCCTTGAGCTAAATTTACCAATGTCTTTTCGCGCCGTTCTTTGGTTGATATACGCAGTCAATCACCTTCAGTGCATTGCATTTAACTACAGTTCATGTTAATTCGACGAGATGTCGGTATAGCAGGAGTACACCGCGATGTTCATAAAACTGTATAGCCATCACGGCTCCGCTGTGGTAGTCTAGTGGCTAAGGTACTCGGCTGCTAACGTGCAGGTCACGCGATCGAATCCTGGCTGTGGCGGCTGCATTTTCGATGGAGGTGAAAATGCTATAGGCCTATGTGCTCAGACTCTGGTGCATGTTAAAGGTTACGGGTGGTCGAAATTGCCGAAGCTCCACACTACAGCGTCTCTCGTATTCATACGGTGGTTTTGGAACGTTAAACCTCACTTAGCAATCGATTTCTGGATAGTCATCACTGCATCTCCACTGGACGCTTCACGAAAATTAAGGTCTAATTGAAACATAGCTGTGAGGCCTAGGATGGCTCTGTGGTAGAATACTTCATTGCATAGATGAATGGATGGATATATGAACTTTATGAGGTCCTTCGGAACGTGCTTTAGCACGTTGCGGGGCATTCCCACGTCGGAACAGAAAGACCAAGTCTGTCTGCTGCGTCGCCACTTCATTGCCACGAATAATTCTGGGGTTAGATTCCTGCTGAGGCCCTGTCACGTTTTTCTAGCCTTTGTCAGGTCAACGCTGCGAATGTAATCTTTGTCTCAAAGCTAACGTGTAAAGGTACCCAGGCTTGTCGTCACAGTTGCTGGGTTGATATAAACTGTCAATCACCTATTGCACATACCCGCATACCAATGGCACATGAGTGCCCATAGATATGTGCTACTCGTATGGCGGAAAAGGTTTGACGCTCTACGCGAATAGACTGTGACATATTCAAGTCATGACCAGCGAGTCATATGCGTCCATCCATCTTAGCTTCCCATACTAATATTGGTTTACACCAAGTTAGGGGTTGATCATGAGAGCACCCGCACGTAGAGGGCAAGATAGACAGATAGAAACCGAAATAGTAGGCAGGATGGAAAAAAATGTTTCGCATTCGAAATAAACAAAAATCGCCTTCACTCCAAAGACATTATTCAGATTTCAGAAAGAAGCAGTATGGTGCATTTGCCTTCGGGTGACTGGCCCTGGGGGAACGTTTGAGATAGAACTCTTCGTCGCGGAAGATACCTATCAGTGACACTGAGCCCCTCAGTCACTGAGAAACTGCGCTTATTTCGTCGAATTGCTTCAATGAAGCAACAAGACAATGACGACGTAGTTAGGCATTATGAGGATGTTTTTATCCAACGGGGAGCACTTTGGATATTGTTTGCCCTCAAGGACTTAGTACATATGGGAAACTAGACCACAGGAAAGCAAGTGGAGCGATTTTCATTGTGATGCCAACAGAATGTACCAGCAACCATGAAGGCATTATTTTAATCACATGTTCTGGTGCCTGATGGCAATGTAAGCTTGTACAATGGAATATTACGGCCATATTACGTATCCCCTCAATACAGGACGCGTGCGTTCGTTAAGTATGGAAGTTTTTTTTAGTGCATTTCTAAACAGACGCGTGGCTGTGTGGTAGCACACCTGGTTTTCATGCAAATGGCCCTAGTGCCTCACTCGGACTCACAAATATTTATTGCTTGTTTTATTTCCTTCTCTCTCAATTTTTCGGGGATTGACAAGACATTGTGCTCACAACCTATCACGGCCACGCCAATGACGATGCGAGAATTTCTGCGAAACGAGCTCTTTATCGCTGTCGTGTTAATAAAACAATATATGAAAATTATTAGGCAACCGGATTGCTACAATCACTCAAAGAAGCGTTACACCTGCTTCTCAAAAATATAGCAATGAACGGCATACCGACTGCGCTGGCAGGAAGTGCAGTGATTAGGCCTTCCTAAATGATAGGAGATATTGCCCTGTATTTCCAGACGTGGAATCATTCCCGCTGCTTTTTCCATGACGAGATCTAAAACGGGATTTTAAATATTTAGGTCACTAGTTTATCGAGTGAGTGACCTTGTATGCTGACGTGTTTAGAAAGAGGCAAGTTGAGAATAATGGTAACGTGCGCCTTGTGATTGTCAAAGTGTAGGAAAAGCAGCGCTTCACTCTGACTTATATACCGAATATGCTTTAGCAGAGTGTGACGATGGGCGAGTTGGTGCATAGCCTAATAAAATCTTTTTGGCGCAACAGATACAAGCAAGCAAAAAAAGCAGACAGGACAGGGCACCACATTAGCGCCCTATTCTGTCTCCACCTTTTTATAGTGCTTGTATCAGTTGCGCCACCATTACATTATTATTGTTGACCGAAGTTTTCAACCTAAGCATTGAAGATTGGCGCAGTTTCTCGCATAAAATATGTTTGCTCGAGCTGAGCTTGTATATGTTCGCTTATTCACACGTATATAGCGCCGTCGGTTATTCGGGGTGGGTACTTGTGTCCTGCAAGTGCAACAAGTGTCTTCTCATAGCTAGTGTGAAACTCGGCCCCTGGAGAGCACAACCTTTTAAATCTTAGTGCTGGACTGAATGGGATGTTCGTCATGTGGCTGGTTACAAACTGCAGATGCCTGTGCCTGGCCGTCAGTTTTTTTAAAGCTCTGTTGTCAGATTAGTATTAGACAAGTACACCAAGACGTCGAGAATTGTTACGGTATATTGTGAGTGGGCTGGCGTGAAAGAGATTGATAGATGAGCGTCATTAAAGTATGCGATGAAAGACACGTTCAGCCTTTATATGGTGTCATATGAGGAAAATTTCATCGATGAAACGCTTGTAGTGCTTCGGTTTTTGTACTCTTTTTTCGAAAAACCTCTAAGTTGGGTCTCGAAAAGGTTAGCAAAACTTCTCTGAATTCATTGACGTTATTTAGTGTGATGACTAACAGAGAGGCATGAGGCATGTGCCGGACTCGGAGGCCCGGCGACGGTGCACAAGGAGGATAAAGTCACCCGAGGACACGCACACCAGCCACGTCGATGCAGGAGATTGGTCGGAAAGAGGCTCATGGCACGCGACCCAAACTTTGATGAAAAATTCCAGAGGATGAACTCTCAGAGAAGGAGTACAGTGTATTTTCACTTATCCGAAAAAAGGCGCCCACTTTGTTCTATCGGTGCCCACTTTGTTTTTTTTTTTGGTGCCGCTTGCGCGCCAGTGAAATAAAATGCCAAGAAATAGAAGAGATTGGCTGCTCATGCGATGTAAGTTGAGTATTCAATTTCATGAAGAATTTTTGTTCACTTGATTGAGTTTAATAAGTGAATGTTGTTACTTCAACGGAACGAAGCAATGAATGATGATGGTTACGCAACAAATAATACGAAACGATCTTTCTGTGTTCGCAGTGAGTATTTTTGTGCGTTACGTTTTAGAGCTGTTGAATTTACTTTTCTTGATTTTTCATAATCAGTATTGGTAGTTTTGCACTTTCATGGACTACATTCTGGCAGTAATCATTGTAGATTCCGCGTCCCTTCTGTGGCAGTTTTTTGAATTTTCTAATACAGTCAGTGTAACAATGGGATTCGATAGAAGAGTTCCAAACACGAACATCGAACGAGATCCACCGCCCTGTAAAAAAGAGAAAAATGTGCTATCTGAAAGCCAGGGCAATGATGAACGCCTCTGTGTTGCAAAACCTTGATACTGTATTAGGTATTGTTACCTTTTTAAACATGACAAAAACAAAATCACACGGAGAAGAGAAGCATAACTGAAAAAGGTCCTGAGAACAGTTGCCACTTTCAATATACACAACATAACACGATGATGTGTGGTTGTAAGTACCAAAACCATGCTATTGTTGTGAGAGACACCGTAATAAAAGTCTGGAAATGTTGACAATTTGGTGTTCTCTAATGTTCTGTGTCGCGTGGACTTATCGTTGCGTATGACTATGGTACCGAGTCGTCGGGGTCTAGCAATTCAAGCTCACGCTTTGTGGGGAGTGATGCAGACACGTCTTAACTTCGTACCAAGTTTCTTACCTTTCATCGCTTTCTAGAACTAGAAATGTTTCCCTCCTCACCTTTTCATTCACCATTTAACGTTATTAGGCTAACCATAGATGTAATCACTGGTATGTGTATCTGACTGACGACGGGGGGCGCTGTCTACCTCTCTCTCTATATATTTTATTTCTATATTTCTTTTTCTATATTTCTACTTCTATGTTTACCAGAGTTTTAATTACTACTCCAAAATGCCAACAAAATAGAAGACAAACTTAAAGGCAGCGCCCATTTATTCTCTAGCAGTAGAAAAGTTCCGGGTTTAATTTTTATGCACTCCAACCACCCGCGACCAGAAACGCCAAAGTAGCAGTGCTACTCTTCGAAATCAGCAATACTCCGATGTTGAAGCTAATAATGTCAAATTTCTGTGAGACAGGCAGAAGTTAGGAGAGGATGAACGTGTGAAAAGAAGGGTCATCCAGTGCGCTAAGCGGGCCTAGGATTGTAAGGTGAAAAGTTCAAAACTGCATGTGGGTATTTTTAAAGAAAAAAATAGACTTTAAAAGAGGTAAGAAAGAAGTCCACTTGAGCTACAAGTCAGTTGAAGTTGAAAGCTGATAGGCGGTCAGGTAGTGTTCTTACACTGCTAAGAAAGTGCAACAGAACCCCTACCTATAGATAGCGCAGCATTGTAGCATGAAATGGCAAAAGTGGTTTGAATGCAGGTGCCGGACTATTCATAATTGCATATTTACTTAAAACGCGTGATAAAGGAACCATTTGAAGAAAGAAAAAGAGGTCTTGGGGAAGCCTCACTGGCGACCACCAGTCAGTAATGCACTTCCTCACCAGAGCAGGATGGGCCGCCCTGGTGCAGTACTTGGCCACTACCTCTCATGACTACCGCAATTAATCCTTGCCGTTTGGTGCCCAGCGGCTGCGAAGACTGCCCAAAGCAGTGGTGGGACCTGCAAACCAGCGGAGGGGGCTAAGATGCTCTGTTTCCGGACAGGCCACCATTGGAATCTGAGCTTGGCTCTGGTCAACGCTATAGAACGCCACCTAGTGAGTCTAGTCCAGCTGACCCATTCGAGGAATCAGTGGGTGTTCAATGGGATAGATTAAGCTCAGTGAGTTTAGGAGGACCTGTGGGGCTTATACATGATGAACAGACACGTCCAATGCTACAATAGAATAATTGACCGAAAAGAACTAGGGCGGGGATTCTTATACCCAAGAATATTGCTGGCCACAAAGAGGAATAGAATACTATCGCATGAATGAGAGGGTGGCAAGTATGATTATTATGTTTAACAAAAGGTGCAAGATAAAGGTGGTACAGGCCTACGCACCTACATCAAGCCATGATGATCATTCGGTTGAGCGCTTCTATTAAGAGGTAGGGTCAGCCATTAATAAAGTCACAGTGCAATAATCTGATGGACTACTTTAATACCAAACTAGACAAGAAACAGGCCACAGACCATGCAGCTTGGGAATATGACATCGTCTCTAGAAATGCCAGAGAGGAATTATTAGTGACGTTCGCAGAACGTAATATTTTCGGGATCTTGAATACCTTCTTCAAAAGTCGGGTTAACCGTAAGTAGACGTGGCGAAATCTTACTGGCAAATCTAAAAATAAAATAGACTTCATTGCCCCACTAGGGTGTTCTAGTTACCAAGATACCCGGCTGCTGACCCGCAGGTTGCGGCATATAGTCCCGGCTACGGCGGCTGCAATTCCGATGGAGGCGAAAAAGCTTTAGGCCCGTGTGCTCAGATTTGGGTGCACGTTAAAGAACCCCAGGTGGTCGAAATTTCTGGAGCTCTCCACTGCGGCGTCTCTCATATACATATGGTGGTTTTGGCACGTTAAACCGCACATATCAATCATCAATTGAAACAGACTTCATACACCTGAAATTCTTTTTGGTCCAGAGTAAAACATTCTGGCAATACGCTAATGGCAACAATCCCATTTCACTAAATATTGCCGTGCTATGAAAAATCTTCTATATTGGTTATATTCTTCATATTCGAGGCCATATAAAATTCACGAAACAATAAAAGCTCGTAAAATTTGATTTAGGTAAAACGCCTACGATTGTTGGAAAGGCAAAAGTTAGTGTTCACCTAATTTGGCAAGAACAGATTTTTCGATACCCTGTTTAACAAGCTTGGTTTTGAGCTTAGCAAATTCTTTTCGCTAAAAAATGTTTTGGGGGAACACTTTTGGCTTTAGGCGGATAGCTTGAAATTTTTCACGTAAAATAATTGCAGATACTCGAGCGCCAATGTTGGGCAGTTAGCGTAGAACGACCCAAATCGATAAGTTTAACGAAAAGGTCCACTCTTTGTCATGTTCATGCAGTAAAAAGCATATGAAAATTATAGGTTATATACCAGGCCATTCGTCAAGAAGCGAATCAGAGAGGAAGGAAATTTCGGGCTGCACAGATTGATGTACAGGTTGCTACGCAGTTTGAGGAAAATAGTTGAAGGTGCCTTCAAGGCATGCGAAGTTGAGATTTTGAACTGAAAGTGCGGAAGAGGCTACGAAACGGGTTAAGTATTACTATGCGTGTTGTCAAAATGCGATAAATACTGCACAAAATTCACTCTTACAATCAACACTACGAAATACAATTCCAGGGCGCTGTATAGTGTGCTCTTGCCGATAATAACTGAAGACAAGGAATGCCCTAAGCGCATATCTGCTGTTCACAGGAAATTTTCCAACAGTGAGCGTCGGAAAGCTTTAAGCCACATGAGCCACAGTGGGTTGCTCATTGCCGAAAAATGCATGGAACTAGGTGCATATACTTCCTTTCACTTCAGCGGGAGGGCGCACATTGGTATTGATGATGCTGTGTTCGATTTTCTCGTCGCAGAGACGCTGAAATATAGACCGGCCTACGCCTTATATAAGCTACTAGTGCTCTGTTTCAAGAAAAGTGGCAGGAGTAAATGAAATTTTAGCTTGCGGTCATAAATTTGTGACAAGAGTTTTCGTGCCGGACAAAAACTTTCGACAAGCGGGTTGTCTACGCCACGGCTGCTAATGCAACTTGAAATTTCAGCCTTGAAGAAGACAAGTCCGTAAGGGGAAGCGTCAGCTTCATCAAACGAACTCTGCTTAGAAATTTTTCACAGTGCTATTTTGTCGATGTACGGTACACCTGGCAAACCAGAAGTGGAAAATATTGTTAAGAAATTCAATGGCAAGGGCACTTAATGTATGATTTTCAGCGGTTCGCTGGGAGTCTCAGGAAACTGTAGTTGATATTTCGTTAAGAGATGCACTTCGTAAAGCAATATTTTGAACCAATCCAGATGAGCTGAGTAAGAGTGCTAGCTTGGTTTTCAACCTTACAGGTTGGCACAATTTGAAGGCCGAGAACATGCAAACAACTACCAATAGAGAATTTGTAGGAGACAGATGTTAAGAGGGGAGGAAGGAAGTAAACAGAAAGGGAGAAAGCTGGTAGTTTAACCAGCAATATTTCCAGTTGGCTACTCTACACTATAGGATTAGACAAGCAAACTGGAAAAGTGAGAAACAGAGAGGAAGGTTGAGAACGAAAATAAAAAGGGAGGGTGGGCACCAAGTTCACTGCAGCGTGTGGAACTCCACCGCAAGTCACTGGCGTTCACACAAACTCGTAGTCCTCACAAAAACACAAGTGGGCTTTACTTGCGTTTTGGCTATCCAGAGATGTGAACGGTGATGTAATAGCACCGGTACAGAAAATGCCCGACCATCTATTAGCCGCAATACGCTGGCAACTACTTTCTATTCCATGCAAATAAAGGACAGGGGCACAGCAGGTGTTCAATATTGTTGTCGGTGCCGCCAATATCGCACGTCGCAATATCTGTCATTGTGATAAACGAGATATATGCTTACGTGAAAGCAACTCTTGGCCAAAAGTCATAGAAAAGCGAGGCTTCATGTCGATGTAAACCATATGGAAGCTGGAGTTGTAGTGAAGTGCCAAGTTCATATAGTTTGGTACGTCGTAGGTTTGGTGCGTTTCACTCAGTGAAGAAGGAATCGTATGAAACATGAGGGTGCCCGGTAAGACGTTGGATTCAACTGGTAGCATGTGTGATGTCACATATAAGTATAAAGAGTATACTGCACCCTCAGGAACACCTAGTCCGGAAAATCTATCACGTGAATTTTCGGCTGAGAGCCAGAATGACGCCGTATGCATCATTCCCTCAACAGCGACGGTGGTGCATGAGGAAATGTAGAGTTACTGCTAGAAGATGAAGCTGTAGTGGCAGGTGCCATGTATACTAGGCCATAAAGACAATATCGACTGGCATCATACGGTGCTGAAATAATCAAAATATATTTTACAAGTTGTTTGATGCTTACAGCTCACATTTACGTACAACAGAAGTTTACTACTATTCACTGGCACTATATTATGCTCTACTTTGTTTTTTTTTGCAGCTTTCTAAGAGCAGACTTCTTACAAACGGAATGTATAAAATGTGCGTTGAGATTGTGCGGCTGTACGTGGTACGTTCATTATTAAATTTCGTGGATGTTCAGCATGACATGTTTCGAAACATGAAGTAATAAACATATTTCTATGTCCCTAACTTATTGCTTTATTAATTAAGGTAGAACGTTCTCTTGGTGTGTAAAAGAGATCATTTCTTTCTGAAGTACTCGCCGTAGGATTCAGCAAGGTTCAGTTTTTGAGCAATATGCTACAAAAATCTTAATTTGAATGTAAATTATTCTAGCATATTTGAAAATTAAGTGAGAGTAAATCTAAACGTCTGATTAGCAAACTCACCGGGATAAGGTGCAGTGATCATAAAAACAGCACATTTTTGGATCCAGTTCAAATAGACAATTTCTTCTGAAATGTTGTAGTTCAGTTCTGCAAGTAAAAGTATAAGGCTATAACTTTTTTCTGTGTGTGTGTGGAGGAAAGCACACAAGGGTTCATGCGCCAGTACCCTTGTGTGCATTGAAGGTCCCCAAGAAATACTATCGCAATATTTTCATCGAAAGTCCCCAACAAAGACTATAATAAACCCGCAGAGATATCCACCGCTGCCAAAACTAGCCATCTCATACCAACAGCGTTCGTGGACACGCTGCAATAGTGCCAATTCTTAAGTGTAGTATAGTTCCAGCTTAAAGGGGCCTTGAAATATTTCTTGAGCATGGTCAGAAAACGTTGCCGATCGGTAATAGAGGCTCCCTAAAACACGCCAACCAAATATTGCAGCGCTGCACGTGGCCTGGAATTCACAACAAATTACGAAAGTCGCCTAAAAAAGGCTTTCTCTTCTCTCGAAATAATGACGGAAGACGCTAAAAAATCACTCGTAGAAAGCCCATCTATCAACCATCGGCTGATTTGAACATCGCGCGCTCGGTCGTTACAGAGATCACTGCAGGAGGTTGCGACTTGTCCACGCGTGCGCGTGCAATCACACTAAAAAACCGGGCTATTCAAGAAAAAAAGGAGAAAAAGAGCTCAAAATCACGAGGCGCACACTGCCGTCCCTCCCTGCTTAGCTTCCAGCTCTTTCATCTGGACGAGAGAAGCGAGAATGCGATTGCGCATGCCATGAATCTTTGTAACTCCACTCGCATTGATCGGGTTATAAAAATTTTGGCGGCGTGGAGTTCATGAGGCCATAAGCTTTTTTAGTGAATTTATTCCATAGTTACTTGAAAAAGTGTTTAAAGGCCCATTCATCATTCAAAAAGAAATTTGTTTACCAGCATTTTTTTAAAGCTCCATTGTTTCTGCCAGTGAAAATTAGTTTGACCAAGTGGCAAGTGATAGCTCCATTGAAATACGTCGCTTTTATTGAAGTATGAAAGTAAACGCAGCGTTCCTATTCAAAAAATGGGGCGAAGCTTCGGCGCAGTGCTCGCCCTCCCTTTAATGCCAATCCATGGAACTGACTTTGCAACCCCTCCAGCATTTTCGTGTAGGTCAATGTATGGAGCCGGCTTTGTGCCCCCCCCTCCCCCCCATATTGCACCATGTGTGCACGCCTATCGCGCCTCACAAACATAATTTCCTGCGTGTGGAATGTGCTTAGCAGATGAATGAAGATGTTGTAAGCTTGATGTTTTGCCAGGGTTCGTGAGAAACGGAATAACGTATTTGATTTACCTTTTACATAAATGAACATGCGGGTCTTTTTGTTCTCGTCAAACCTTCCCGTTATTCTGACTTTTTTTCTGCAAAGCAATTAAGAAAATCGTTAAATGAGACTATGACTTAGTGCAGTAGCCACATTTCTGTACATCACCGTACTTCATCCACTTTTCGTACCACAAGTGAAGGTACGTTATATGAGATTTGCTAATAGTCATCAGCAGGTCCACTTCACATTGTGGCTTTCCCACTTTGTCTTCGGTTGTGTTGGTTGTCCATATGGGTAGCGGAGTTTTTAAAAACTGAAAAGAAAAGTATGTGCTTCACTTAGAGCACTATCAGTCTTATAATACTTAGAGCATACATGATTTTCATATCATTTCTCTAAAATGTGGTAATTGCATTGTGGAGTGGAAACACATGTGTTTAACTTGTATGGTCACATTTCTTTTTCTTAGGGTTCCTGTTGCAACTGTAATGATCGGGTGGGCATCATATTTTGCGAGCACAACTGCGTGCATTGTACGTGTAGCACTACGTACGTCCTGATCCGTTTACAAAATACACGTTCTTACACAAAGCAAGAAAAAGAAATCGAACGAAAATTGCTGGTTATTCACATTTTCGGGATATTCAAGCATATCAAAAAATCTGAAAAATTAGGGGACAAAAAAGCTTCGTCCTTAGGAGTGCAACGCAACAGCGATATTCTTTTTCTTGTGCCTACTTCAAACCCTTAATGCATGAAACGTTTTTGAACATGCTCTGCACCTACTACGGGGAATTAAGGGAATAGGTGCCGTAACGTGTGCCGTTTGTTGTGGACGACCGGCTTTAAACCACGGAGCCATTATGATAATCACGTGTGCTGACGCCCGCTGTAATCGAACACTTGTACCACGCCCTCTTTAGTGCAATATTTCATGTTGCAATGCGGAGCATATATCCAGGATGCGTGGGTTTGTAAAGCATGAATGCTACTTCCACCGCATTTTTCAACCAGAAGATGTTGTTTTCATTGTATTCATAAGCAGACGCATGAACGTCTGAAAGAACATCTGCTTGCTACGCGACTGACCCAAGTTCCATCCCCACTCGGACCCAAATAACCCTGGTTAGGTCTCCCCCTGTGACCCCGGATTTTTTATCAACCATTATTTAATTTGCATCGTTCTCAATTATTCGCTCACGCATGAGATGATGATTTTTCGCTCACAACCAACGAAACCTACGCCTACACCAACGCCGACGCCGGAATTTCTGCGAAAGGAGTTCTTTAACGCTATCGCGTTAACATTCACTAAGAATATCTAGAAATTGCGGTTTTGTGATTTCAATTCAGTACCACTAATGATTCTAAACTTAACATAAAGATTGTGTGCAGCTTACGCGAAGAGAAAGAGCGGCTTAATTTGCCCCTGTGCTGATATGGAAAGCATAATTTCGTGGTTGTCGTCATTACGTCAAATGAGCAAGATCGAGAAGTACCTCGTAGGTAAAGAAAAAAAAAAGCTGTGTGTAGCTGCTCCGCTGAAAGCGATAAAAACGTCACTTGAAGAGAATGTTGTCATCACCACATCGATCACTCAGGAAAATGGCTTGATATTTAGTATTTGGTATTCGCAACCATACTACCCAAAGAAGAAAATAGTGTAGCGAATACAAATTTTACGAAATCTCTACTCAAACACAGAGATTTTCCTAAACTAACGTCACTTGCGCTGCATGGTTCTATATTAAGGTACTCCAATTCATAAAACCAAAAATCGCTACCTTTCTGATGCCGTGTGTCATTGACAGAATGTTCCAGTCACAATTCATCATGACGAAATGAGTGCTGAAGAGAAACAATGTTATGAACTTTGTTTCCGTCATCTTTCCATACTGTCAACAAGCGTTATTGCATAGACACACGAACAGTAAAACAGACAGTGCCGTTATCGAGAAGAGTACTGAACACCGGGCGTGTTGTAAATTAACACCTAAGCAGAAAGGCGGAAAAAACAATAGACTAGAAGTGGTCAACAAGGCTACCAACTTATATTTCTGCATTTTTTTTCGATGTGTGACTCGTTCTTTGTCTTTATTTTTAGCGCTCACGAAATTTATCATGTGCTACAGATGGTGGGCGAAAGAATACTGTGGTATGCAATATAGGTTATTTGATTGTGGTTCGCTTGAGTTCTTATGAATGCACCTGCTACAGTTCTTATCATTGTAGCCGGCAAAAATATAGGAGCAAATTTAAATGCTTTTATAAAAGTCGATTCTCCTTCTTTCGGTAGAACGTATAATTCAGACGTGTTTTCAAGACCAAGCCACGAAATACATTGCTCCACGAAAAAAAAAGCTCTCGAGTAATTAGTACTTACTGGAAAAAAGGTGAGCGGGAAGCGCCGCAATTGTGGGGTGAAAGAAAAAAAAATTGGTGGACCCTTAGGCTTCGCCTTTAAGAGTTGAACACGATAGCGAAACTCGGCCCCCAGTGTACCCTTCAACCGCTAGGTGCATACTCCATAATATGTTTTGTTACATACACACGCACGCACACAAACACGCACAGAGTAGATTGGACCAGCACGCGCTATTATCGCCGAATGGGCTCGCTTTCTTCGTGACACCTGTCGAACAAAATGCGTTAAAGGAGCTATAAAACACTTTTTTAGGTAACCAAGGGTGAATTCACTAGAAATGCTTAATGCCTCACAAATTCAACGTTGCAAAAATTTTAAGAATCCGTCCAGTGCGAGTGGAGTTACAAAAGTTTGTCGCATGCTGCAATTGCACTATCTCTTCTCTCGTCCCGACAAAAGTGCTGAAAGCTAAGCAGGGAGGGGTGACAGGGCAAAAAAACTACCGTGCCTCGTGACCTTGAGCACTTTTTTCTTTTAATGCGCGACTTGTTCAGTGTGATCGCGCGCACACGCGTGGACAAGTAGCGGCCTCCCGTGGCTATCTCGGTAACTTGATTTTTTTGTCACAGACGCACAGACGATTTTTCGCTCACAACCGACGAGGCCGACGCCGGCGGTGGGTTTTCTGCGACTCGAGCTCTTTAACGCTCTCGCGTTAAACAGGCTTTTGCGAATGACCCTCGCGAGGTGGCGCAGCCTGCATCGACAAGGTCATCATTGCGAACAGCCTGGTTAGAGTTTCTAGTACACTGTAGCCCGGTAAAGAACAGCCAGAACGCTCAATGCCCGCTTTATTTTGCCCCCGCGTGTGACACCTCATTTCATACAGGGATTCGAAAAGAAGTGATTGCTATCCAAAGTTGCGTTGTTTACGACCTGAATGGCGGCGCAAAATTTATTTTGTGTACCGCTGAAAAAAAAGTACCGCCTTGCAGTCATGGTGCTGGTGGCTGTAGTAAATAGTAGGAGGTGCATAATTTGTCTCAGGCGAATTATACGTGGGTAATTTTGTGCTGCAAAATTAGTCGCAGGAAAACAATAATGGCAGAGTTTAGGCTGCCCTCATGCAGAATAAGTGTAACACTGGCGTATTCATAAATAAGAGGGAATTGTACTGTTATGATAGGCAATTATTTATTGTTTGTCAATACTTTAATTAGTTTGGAATTTGTTTCAATTAGACTACTTTGGCGGTCTCGTGGAATGGCTGTTTACTGTGTATTACAATTCATGTACGTATTGTCATATTGTGAGCCTCGAGTTCAACCATGTCCACCCCCGCATTTCCAGCAAAACTGCCTCTCTACCATCGTCGTCATAGTTCATGTAGGCGTCACGCTGGTCATGGGATTACAGTACGGTGAACAAATGAACATCCTTGGCAAGTAGGTGCTTGAACCATGTTTCAAATGATCAGGGCGGGTATATGGGCACTCCATAAAGTGTTTCTCTTTTCCGTCTCTACTCTCTTCAACTTTAAATAACATATGGCTAATCATTCTGTCGGTGCAAAATACTTGCAAAAGCAGTGCACACTTTGCTAAGAGACTTCCGGGTGCACTTTAAAAAAACCCCAGGTAGTCGAAATTTCCGGATCCCTCCACGAACGCGTCTCTCATAATGATATCATGTTTTTGGACGTTAAACCCCACACATTAATTAAACTGAGAGACTTCCACAATGAGCAATAGAAGACGTCAAGGCACCAGTGCGCTTTTGATGGTCAGGGTGGACGGAAATCAACCACAGCGCTTCTATAATTGCCATCGTTTATCTGATACTTCTGATATAATATTGATTGCAGGGGTCCAGTGTGTGACTATCACGGTCTTCCATTATCGGCTGTTTCTTGCCAACGGCTCCAAGTGAAAAGGGTACGATAGCGTAATGCAACAAAACGCTGCCAAGACACAACCATGGCCAGGCGTTTGTTCGAATTCACCTTACCAGTAACAACATACGCTGCCTTGTAGTAAGGCGGCAATGGGGGCTAGTTGGTACATCTTCAAGCATAAATACGCTGCCTTGTCGTTCGCTTGCTGCAGATATGAGAATCTGCCATGCACTCAATTTACGGCCCTAATCACCTCCTAGACGTGGTGGACTGGAAACAGACGCACATCGACGATGCTTCTATTCGGCGTAGTCGTTCAAACGCCGTTGGCGACAGTGCCGGTCAGTTCTTAGTACCACATTATGTCCAAGCTATCTGAATGTATATAGGTGGGTGCTCTTTCAGGTGCAAAGCTGCAGGGCCTAGCCATACCCGCCATTCTCCCTCAATGACAATAAGGCTGAAGAAGAACAAGCGCGTCACAGACCACACATTCTCTTTCTGACATTACGCCATAGCACATGCAAGGTAGCACGCGCTATACACCAGGACTCATGACGATGACGCTGATGATGATGAAGAACAAGCAAGTTCCAGACCAGGCCTTCTCTTTCTGTCATCGCGGCACAGCCCATGCAAAGTATTCGCTATACGCCATAACATTGACGCTGATGACGTTAATGATCTCGGACAATGACTGGCTTGTGCATTGTATGACGTCTCGATATGCTTTACGATGCGTTTCGTTGGACCGGAAACAACCAACAACCACCAGGGGAACGTGCACCCACCTCGTCTTTACCAACTTCAGGCTAGATGCCATACTAAAAAGCAGTAATATTGAAGGCGAAACAGAAGTCACAACTCAACACAACATGTCAACAGACCAATCAAATTTGTATATCATTGTAAACAATTTTGGCACTTATTTGCAAGCGCGAGTGATCAATGTCGCGAGTATTTTGTCTTAACACTGAACGATCCAACGGCTTCACCCACTCATCACCATTCGCTTCACGGATATGCACAGATTTCCTTTCCTGACAACCACTGCATTTAAGCTATTGCTTGGCAATATGCCAATTAGCATACAATGGCTCACGGAAGTCCTCCATTATTTTCTTTGCGGCTTCATGGCATTACATCAACCTTCATAGCTGAAATGCAACGTCAAGGCATTCACGTTTATAGGAAAGTTAATGGGACACACGCTCCTTGGAATGAGCTCACGAGTTTTAGGGGAAAGGTATTTGTGCTTTCAATAGGATCAAATTAAACCTGTACGGGACATTTAAAACTCATTACTTATTTTTTTTTTGAAAACGTGGGTAGTATAGCGTTCAGTCATTTAAGTGTAACTTCAGTCATTTTAATAAGGAAGTAACGTGCCCTATGTTGCCAGTACTACTACACAAGCGGCTAGCGTAAAAAGTATTATGCCATTCCCGCTATACGTTAGAAACACGCTGTATTCTGTTTATATCACTGGATGGCAAATGTTCTGTTCGCTCCAGACAGCAGAGTACAGATTTATTTTTGTTCTTTTTATTCCCCGAGGATCGTGATTCTCAGTATACTTCGCAGGCTGGAAAAAAGAGAAGTCGGTACAGTGCGTTTTTTTTTAACATTTCCTGAGACATGTTTATGAAAGCAAATGACATGAATGAGGTCTCAATTTTCTAAAGAGAGTATGCCTTTTTTATTTTTGCAAATAGGACTGAAAGGCAAAAGGAAAGAAGACACCACCGTGATTTCTGCAGAGTATACAGCCTACTAATTTTATTCGGACAACTATTGTTGTTCAGTATTTTATTCTGTTCCGGAGTGCATGATATGTAATATAACAGCTCATTTCTCATATACAAAAGGAAGCTATTGCTACGGGGTGCTTTTTTTATCAAACCGATATGTTGCAAATATTCTTTAATTGCCTGGGTCTCGTTACTCGCACGTGTGGACCTTTTATCAAAGCGGGAATGAATCACTGTAAATTGTGTGACCCTCAACGTAACTATGAGCAAAACGCGCTAAAATACTTTTTAATTTACCTCATGTAGCTGTCAATGTGGCAAGGTTGTGACAATTTCTGTCACACACCTCGCAAGTCGCACAACTTGCATGCAATTTCGCAAGCTATCGTGCAATTTTAATGAATATATTCAAGATGGGTGCAGCCGGCGTGCAGAGTGCACTAGCGCTGTTTTAAGTGATATCAAAGGTTACTATGCTGACCAAGCGACGAATTACAATCAAGCAATGCCACAGCCCCGATGCGCCAGAATGGAGTTTATTAACTAATTCGTTGTCGTACTAGGATGGTTGTCCAGATGAAAAGAAAAAAACGAAGGACATGAACTCGTGCTAGCCAATACGTTTATTCAGTAAGCACAATGATTCACTGATACATTGCAAAGCATGCCAAGCCACTTCGATTTATCCAGATCTCTAGGTCTTTTTATAAGTTTTTAGCGGAACTCAATACCCAAGGTACCTTGTTTCTGATGAAAAGGCCACAGCATAAAATGTCACACGCTGTTCTTGGCTGTACACTGGATGGTGCATTGGCATAATTGCTAAACCACGCTTGTGTTTCAATTTGAGTTTATACTTTAATTGTAGCACAAACAAAACCTACTAAACCTAGCTCACAGTATACCAAATCTTTATACAGAACTGTTATTGACTTCAATAATGAATCCAAATATTACGCATAATCTTTTTTACAATAATTTCCGCTCTTGTTTGGGAGACGAAACCAGTAATGGCAGTTGTGCACTCCTATGAGCTAAATTTTGGCAGTCTTCGTCATAAACACCTCTTCCGTAGGGCTCTAATTTCTTGAATTTTCTAATGCAGACATGTGCATTGTTCAATGCAGTAGACAGGTTCCATACTCTCACCTCATACCAAGAGCACATGCCTGCAAAAGGCAAGCAGCAAGTGATAGAATTAACCAGAGACTTTCTTGTAAAAGTCTTTTGAGTTTGTTTTCATAATGCCTAAGACAATATTTTAGAACAAACACTGTTAAACTGGTCATAACTCTGACGTACATCAGGGAGTTCAAAAACTAACGGAGTTCATATGTGATTTTTTTTTTCAGAAAGAGTGAGATGCAGGAACCGAACAAAAACCGAATTTCGTGATAGCGTAAAGCGTGCTTAATTAGTTTTATTTTCAAAACTGTGGGAATGAAAATAAGATAATACTGTCTGTACCGTGATCTGAAAGAGGAACTTTCTCATCAAAAATGGGCCACAACACTTACATTCATTAGGTCAAGTCTGTGTCATCCGTCCAGCTCAGAAAAGCTAACACTATCCCATTCTATAAGTTTCGTTTCTGTCCTAGTTACGTTGCTCTCGTGTCTTCGTCCCACAATTTGTTTTTCAGGGCAAGTTGCCACATATTGATGGACGTCATCTTGTAAGTCAAAACACAAATATAAAGTGGCCAATTTTACTACTTCTCTGAGCTTCGTAGTGTTTCGTTCTACTTATGACACTACTTTATTGTGTCTTTTTTTCGCTTGAAGACGGTATATTTGAAATGAAAGACATATGAAGTGATATCTACCTTAGTGCTTTACGTAGGCTTTAACCACAATATACAATTGAGGTGTTCAGAAACCGGCTACGAACAGGCGAAAAATTGTTGGAGCAGCCCCAACAATATTGTTAGTATCAGAACGTTTGTTTTACTCAGTTTAAGTTCACACTTTTCCGTTCACCATTTGCGTTCACAAACGGAAACGGCAACGTATGAACTTGCCTCAGAAACTTCTAGAGCTGATCTTTCGCACTTGCCTAAATATTGTGAGAGATATACCACAAGTAAAACTATTCCATGGTCGAGTTACTTTATGCAACCACGAGTCACGCGCACGCACATTGCTCTGTGAACTCTTCTAGTAAACCTTTCAAAATGCAGCACTGGATCAATTGCAACGCTATATTTGCACAGGATTCAGAAAAATTACTTATCTCTGAAACAGAATCACTTTTCATCAGGATTGGCTCCCACAGGGACGTTGTTATAGTAGGTCCCATGTGCTTATTTGGATTAACGTGATGTGAATCTGTCACAAGCAGGAGCCCTTACAAAAAAAATGACGAGCAACAGTCAAGATTGGAAAAGGCGCGAGCACACGCACCGTACCACCAGGCCCGATGCCCGTGACCTGAGTTGTGACTGCGCGCGAGCAGCGATGCGCTGACATTGTCGACATAGGCTTGTAAGGAGAAGGTCACATCGCCATCAAACGCACTAGTGACGGGAGTCGCTGGACATCTACTCGGCAATCTGTGACGCGGGCGTCCCGAGAAGTAGATGAAGACTTCGACTTGCTTCGAGGGAGGCTGCTCGGGATGCAGCAACCACTCACAGCAAGCGTCAACCTTCTGGGCGCAAACCTAAGTTGGGCCACTGGGCCCAACCTAGGAAGCCTCCGCCACGTCGCCGACGTCAGGCGACGACGACAATGAGCGACCACGTCGGCATCGACAGGGATGGTGACATTCGTCGAGAGCGTCTAGAAACCCGACAGTGATGCTGCGTGATCGATTCCAGACATTGCGGACTGTCTCCGTGGCGCAATTTGCTTGCCCCGCCGCGGTGGTCTAGTGGCTAAGGTACTCGGCTGCTGACCCGCAGGGCGCGGGTTCGAATCCCGGCTGCGGCGGCTGCATTTCCGATGGAGGCGGAAATGTTGTAGGCCCGTGTGCTCAGATTTGGGTGCACGTTAAAGAACCCCAGGTGGTCTAAATTTCCGGAGCCCTCCACTACGGCGTCTCTCATAATCATATAGTGGTTTTGGGACGTTAAACCCCACATATCAATCAATTCCAGACATTGACAAGCTGCGTATCAGCTGGGTGAAGTGAAGTCGGAGCGAATCGTGAAGGTGCAGTTCCCTGACGCTGTTTAGGGCGGTTGCGTTAGTAGTCGGGTTCGTTGGTAACTTTTGTTTCAGTTTGTGGTTAGTTGCATCTCCTTGTACATTTTTATACTACTATTAGAGAACCACGCCTATCTTCATTAAATGTGGTGTGGTCTTAAGGGAGTCCTGTCTCTGTTCATCACCCACAGGCACCCGTAGTATATGGCAGAATCACTGTGTAAACGAAGTGGTAATAGTAAACGTACGTATGACCTCAAGTTTTCTTTTTTCTTTCAAGGTAGGCGTTGAAACAAAACTTCTTGAATACAGCACATGTGCTACACTTTCTGTGTGACTTCAGCTTTGTGATTTGCTTGCACGTTTAACACCACCTTGCGTGGAGAATAGCATCAACATTTTGCCAGGAAGGTTTATTTATCTGTACGTTGTAGCACCGAGAGAAACCACTTATGAGGAACAGTGCTCATGGAACGTATTTCTGGCATACTGCGATACTGAGATCAATCTTAATTTTAACTGCTACCAAGCAGTGAAACTCACCATAGCACGGGGTTGTGACTTTGAAGACCGCACACTTCCATCTCCAATTCAAATACAGCATTTCGTCTGTGACATTGTACACAGAGCCTGGAATGAAGAGTGGCTTATACTCGTAGGCTTTACGTGAAAACACGTGATATTGCGACTTAAGACTAAAGCCCCATGTGGAATTTCATCATAATTGAGCAGATCTGCTTCTCAACGATGACAGTGTTATTTACTTTGCTTTACCTATAGTTTGTGTACGCTTAGTTTATTTGTAAGTGTGGCGCTCTTACCCCTGAAAAAAAAAGCTGGCTTAAATTTAAATTTCGTAAAAATAGTTCTCACAAGCGAAACATGTGTGTAGCTCATATTTGTAAAGCGTACCCTCAAATGCTGTAAGAAAGGTTCGGGCTTACCCAGAATCTCATGGTAAAAATACCCACTGGTCAAAGTTTAGTTGCGAGAATGCAGTTGTGCGCGGATCTAAACACATGTTCATGGAGCTGCGTGCACGCGCCTGAGACCCGAAACATGACATAGTTCGTTTTGTCACTGCGCTCCTGTCATGGGCTCGTTTCTCCGCGACTTCAGATGGAGGCGAAAGTCCTTGAGACCCCTATATTTAGGTTTAGGCACACGTTGAAAAACCGCAGCTGATCGAAATTTGCAGAGCTCTCTACTACTGTGTCCCTAATAATGATATCGTAGAACTAGAACGTTTAACCTCAGCAACTATTATTAATAATAATAATAATAATAATAGTAATAATAATATTATTATTATTATTATTATTGTATTTCTGTTATAGTAATTATATTAACCTGATAATCCCACCTCTCCAACTACTGCCCCTGATCCGTAAAAAAAGAAGGGCAGGGACAACGCGTACCTTACAGCACATCGACTGGTTCTTGTTCGCCGACTAGATGGCATTTATTGCGCTTGATTTCACCTAATCAGGTATATATCGCTGCAACGGCTGCAGGGTATGCAAAAAAAAATTCGCGGGGTTTTCAATTCATTCACTTAAGGCAACGACAAGTTGACAGCCATCATCTTTTTTTTTCTCCGCCGTTGTATTGATCGTCCCAGGCCAGCCTGTGAAAGTTTTCGGTGCCTAATGTGATTGTTCACTGCCTCCAAGATCAGAAGTCCCCCACCTGATTTTAAATCGCTTCCGTTGTTGCGCTATCTTCAGCTGAGCTAAGGTACCGTAGGGTGACGTCACTATGCCACGTGGCATCATGATGATTTCAAAAACTTCAGAGAACTGTGATATCATTGCGAAGCTAAATTGTGACGTCATCATGGGTTGACAATTTCTCGCATGCCTTTTCACCGACGCCGTGGAACACCAATGGTGCACATTCGTGTTTGGTGACGCATCCAAGGTTTTTGCTCCGATGAATTAACAGAAGCATGTGAGCGTGTTTTGGAGATTTACATGCTGTGATGCCGTGCGTGATCTGATTGGTGACAGCAAATTCAAGATACGAAGAGGGTACGCTGTACATGGCGCAAGGGAGACGCTCAACTGATGAGTACCCATCATGGTGCTAGAGATACAAAAAACGGAAGTAGCAGGGCAGGTGGGGCCGGAAAAAGATGGTATCCTGGGTGCGGTAGTAGCAGCCAGCCGCGTATCTAGCCGATGCTCGCTGCAGGCTCCTATCTGACACTACATCAAGATTCTTTCCGATGGGTGGCATTTCCACATTGTTGCAAAAACACGCTCTCCAAGCCTACCTGCATCTCCACGATACATATCGTGCTTCGTCTGGCGAATGCCGAAAGAGTCTCCGGTCATTGCCCTCCACCGGGTCTAGCATCCGCAGTCATATATGCTGTTGTTAGTGCTGCTGGGCCGACACACCATATGCCATCACTGTCTGCATTTAGCCTTCATTCTACAGCGTTTGTGACTTTTAGATGCGAAGCAGCTTTTGGACTAGCCTGAGCAACGCTGTCCCTCCGTGTGTCCGTATGAACGCACCGCTACTGCACTCCCCTCGCCATAGGTATTGGAGCAGTGCCAAGTAGGGCACGCTGCCCCTGCGAGTTGACAACACGCTCCCCTCTCAGTGCGCACTGACTTCCCTCTTTCCCTCGCCTGCCACGTGCTCGCCACAGCGTCCGCAGTTGCCACCTTGTCCATTCGGCCATAACACCTGCCGGTACCGCAGCTCGCTCCACTACCGCGACCGCCGCTCGTTACACCACCAACTCGTCGGTTCAAGCGCAATAATCCTTTTGCGCCAGCTATCGCCAGACCTAGGCCAGCCATCGCTTTAAAGAAGTCTTCCAGCGTTCACCATGGATGGATGGAAGGATGAATAGATGTGGCTGTACTCTTTAGATTGGGCGGCGGCTAACGCCACCTAGCCGTAATACTTAGTGAACTAACCATTAGATTTATCTTTTTTTTTCTTTAAATATTGAAGTTGAGGATTCGTATTTTACAGTGAATGGTTTAATTTTTACTCGTGCCTTGACTTTAGCCACCAATCAGATAACCTCCTTCAAGTTAAGTCTACCCGCTTAAAGTCTATTTTGCCCTCGCTGTCCGTAAACCCCAGTGCTTTGAAAAACTCTGCGCCATCACTCTGAACGATAGAGTGAAGCCCTTTACAGAACATTATCAAGTGTTCGGCAGTTTCTTCTTCCTCTCCACACGCACTGCATACTGCGTCTACCTCTTCGTATTTGGCCTGATATATCTTGGTTCGCAACACTCCCATCCTGGCCTCAAACAGTAGAGAACTACCCCGAGTATTATCATAGATCCTTTCCTTGGCAATTTCCAGCTTAAAAGTTTGATAGATCTCTAGTGCGGACTTCTTAATCCTGCCAATTCTCCACATGTCAGTCTTCGTTTCGTTCACTTTCTTCTTAACCGATAGGTCTTTTTGGTTTAGCTACCTGCTGTTTTCTAAGTATTTACCAGTCAATTTCCTGGTTCGCTTCCTCCATTTTGTATCAACATTCTTCATGTACAAGTAGCTGAATACCTTTCTAGCCCAACGCTCCTCCCGCATTTCTCTCAATCGCTTCTCAAATTTTATCTTGCTGCTAGCTTCCCTGCCCTCAAATGATGTCTATCCCATATCGCCTTGTACTCCCTGATTTGGTGTATTCCCGTGAGCTCTTAGAGCAAGCCTACCTATTCCACGTTGCTTAATTTCTAATCTTGATTGAACTTCTGATCTCATGCACAAGACCGCATTGCCGAACGCCAGCCCAAGAACCACGACCCCTTTCCATATTCCTCTCACAACATCATACCTATTGTAATTCCACAGTGCCCTATTTTTCATCACAGCTGCATTCCTGTTACCTTTAGTCATCACGTATATTTTATGTTCCCTTAGGTACTCGGTCCGATTGCTTATCCATACGCCCAGATATTTGTATTTATCTGTTATTTCTAGCACGACCTCCTGTATTCTAAGCTCCCTACCTTCGTTATCATTGAAAATCATGACTGCTGATTTTTGCGTACTGAATATAAAATCTAACCTTTCTCCCTCATTATCGCAGATGTCCATCAATCTCGGCAAATCTTCCTTGTTGTCGGCCATTAGCACTACATCATCTGCGTACATTAATGCTGGTAGTGCTGATCAATGCGTTTTCCTTGTTTGACTAAAGAGAGCTTGAAGCCCACTCCACTTCCATCTAATTTGGCCTCTACTCCTTGTAGGTTCACCATGAATAATAAAAGTGACAGGAGACACCCCTGTGTAAGCCACCGTTTTACCCCTGCAGTCCTTGATACCGGTTTTTCCCACTTTATAACTGCCTTATTACCTTTATAGATATCCTTTAAAAGATTAGTGCCTACATGTTCTATGCCTAGTGTCTCCAGTATTCCCAACACTTCCTCTTGAACCACGCTATCGTACGCTCCCTTGATATCCAAAAATGCTAGCCACAGGGGCCTGTGTTCCTTTTCAGCTATTTCGATACACTGCGTCATTGAGAACAGATTGTCTTCCTACTCCCTGTGTTTCCGAAACCCATTCTGCAGTTCCCCCAGCACTCCCTCATCCTCTATTCACGCCTGCAGTTTTTCCTTTATAATCCGCATCGCCAGCCTGTAGACCACTGATGTCACTGTTATAGGACGGTAGTTGTTTATGTCAGCTTTGTCCCCCTTTCCTTTATAGATCATGCTCATCCTGCTAACTTTCCATTCATCGGGAATTTCACCATCAATTACTAGTTTGCTCACTGCCTCTCTTAAAGCCTGCTTAGACTTCAGACCTAATGCCTTTATCAGCATAATTGGAATGCCATCTGGGCCTGTTGATGTACTACTAGGAACCCTTTTCTCAGTCCTTTCCCACTCTCGTTGTGAAAATGGAGCCATTGTACCACTTGATTTACCCTTGTCTATTGCGGTGCGTAAAGCACTTCTTTGTTGAAATTTTTCTGTCACCCTTGTTTTTATATATTCAGTAGCTCCATCCTCTTCGAGCCTAGCACCTTGGGCTGAAATTATGAACCTCTGCTCTAGGCTCGTATCATTATTTAGGGAGATTAGATGGTTCCAAAATTTCACAGCTGCCTTTCTATCTTGTTTATGTACTTCTGCCAGCCACTGAGCTCCCTTTCTTCTAATGTTTTCATTGATCAGAAGGAATGCATCCCTTCTACAACTTAGAAAGGTTTCCCATTTTCTCTCAACATCATCTGTCGGTTGACTCCGCCTTTTAGCATGTCTGCGTTCCCTAGAGGCTTCCTGACGTTTTGCTATGGCTCTCTTAACTTCCTCATCCCACCAACTTTTGGGTTTGTGCCTTATTTTCCGGGGTGACTTGTCACGTGTCTTAGCAAGCTCTAGCTCAATTAGTCTAATTAGATTCGTGTATGTTCACACTGTTTTATTATCCTCCGTGATTACTTTCACAGTTTGTTTAGTGGCTATTTCAATTTGCCTTTCTGGATAAAAATTTTCCTGTAGTTGCTCATCTTGTCTCCTTTCCACTTTCACTGCTCTTCCAAAACTTAGCTTGATACGTTTGTGATCACTTCCCAGACTTCTGGAGCCACCTTGATCTATGTGCATTCACCTGACCTTATCATACATCCTATATGACATCAGTGCATAATCTATGGTCGACTGCAGCCTTCCTACCTCCCATGTTATTTGCCCTTCACACTTCTCGGTACTGTTGCAAATGATCAAATCAAGCCTTTTACACACATCCATGATCATTTCGCCTGTCGGGTCGGTATGCCCATCTATATCTTCTATGTGCGCGTTCATGTCTCCTAGTATAATTATCTCGCACTCTCTTCCTAACTCCTGAATGCCCTGTGATATACACTCTACCATTGCCTGGTTTTCCTCTCTGGCCTTTGTTCCCGTCCGCAAGTACACGAAACCAAGGAGTGTCATTTGACCTGCCACTTTCCCTTTGAGCCATAATTCTTCCTTGCACTCCTGCTTGACCCTTTGCCAGTCTGTACTTTTGTGAATGAATGCCCCAATACCACCCCCCTTTCTGCTGCCTTCTGTTCTGCTGCCTTCTGTTCACCGCAGCACCCGCCTCAGCGCCGTTCAATTCATGGCGCCATACGTGCACAACGCTGCTGCCTCGCATCCAATCAGAGTTCTCTTTGGGAACTTGGTGTGAAATTTTTGCCCCCACTGCGAAACTTTCATTTTAAATTTCTTGCACCGTGTGTTATGCCAGGTTTCTTTTCCCTCCTTGTGTTCCGTGTTTCATACTTGCCGCTGTATGCTCTTGTGCTATGTAATTGTGAGTGTTTGTCTTTTTGTTAACAAATGGCCTCGTTTCTTTCCGTCATCGCGTTCCTTCACAAAAACGAAGCGTCGTAAGGTTTGCGACGCCCTAACCTAGTGCTGTGGTAGTCCACCATGGTGGAGCTGTGCATATGGTGTGCAGCTGCTCTCGCGAACGTCGCTAATGCTATCTCGTCCACGGCTGTCGTATTTAGAAGCACGCGGAAGTGTAGAGGCCTACGTACTTTGCTACGTAAATGCACGTAAAAACATGATCGAAATTTTGGGAGCCCTTCAGCGCGGTGTTTCTCACAATGATATCATGGTTTCGGGGCGTAAAAGCCCAGCTAATATTATCTGTTACGTGGTAATGCAGCACTGAGCAGGGATAGCTTAGCTGGGCTCCAATTACGAAGCGCATTACGTGGCTTGGCGTTATGCTGGCTACACTAGCGCCACAGTTGCTGAAGGTCATTCAAACAAACTTAGTTATTTTGGGAAAGCCTACTAGAGAATTGATTATTGATTTGTGGTGTTTAACGTCCCAAAACCACCATATTTTTATGAGAGACGCCATAGTGAAGGGCTCCGGAAATTTTGACCACCTGGGGTTCTTTAACGTGCACCCAAATCTGAGCACACGGGCCTACAACATTTCCGCCTCCATTACTAGAAAATTCACTTGTAAACATTTTGCTCTGAATATTTGTTGCAAATACAATCCGTGTTCTACTAGAGTGCTAGTCAATTCATTGTTTGCGTTAGCGGGTGAGCGTATCTAACTTAGGATACCTTTGGCTTGGACAAATATTCGGTTCTCATTACGTGGATCAAATGTTCCTAACATTCTGACGTTCTTCCTGTAATGAGAACAGAAAAAAGTTAACAGAAGTGACGTAATAATATCATAATAACCATATAACAATAGTACATATGAATATACTTTTCCAAATTTTCGTAACACAAGTGATGATAAATTATATGAGTTTTGCTTATAGTTAGCAGAACGTCAACGTCACATCGAGTCTTCCCGACTTTTCCTTTCGTTGTGTTGAATGTCCATATGGGAACAGGAGTCTTTAAAAACTGTAAAAAAAGCCCAAAAGGGTAAATATTTCATTAGGAATCAATATACAACAAGAAAGATGTAATTTATTTATGGACAATAAACATCAACATGAATTAAATTGCAATTAATTGTTTCATGACTTCCTTAGTACTATACATTATTATCACACGCAGAAGCGGTTTTAATACGGGACTAGCGGTGATGTTTTTAATGCAAGCGTAAGCGCTGGAGTATTATTATGATGATTAATATTGCCATCCTAGCTCTATCAATATGTCGCACTCAGAATTTCAACGCTGGTATCACATATTCATAAAAAAACATCTATGCCTAAACATGTGCTTATTCCGTAGTCTGCGCTTCGTAGGGAGGGTTAATTTGCACAAAATAAAACGCTCATAGAGTAAGCATATCATATTTAGGCAAACTTATTGGGAGAATGATATGTGGTTTTTTACCAAAACGAGTCACTTAAACTTCGCGCTATAAATGACTAATGATAAATTGGAGTGCGACTTTAGGGGTGCACGTTCTACGAAGAACAGATTGTAATGCCTTATGCGAATTAGAAAAACAGCATGAATGTTTGTTCATCTGTGGTTAAGGTACCATGTGATTTTAATATACAGAGCTTTGACTAAAAGTAACTGTGGGAATATACTGTTTGGGATCGGACTAGTTAGCATTCTATTGTAAACCTGGTTAGCACAAAAAATACATAGAGTACACATAAAAAAGTCGAGGACCTTGTCCTTTCTCATCCTTTCAGCATGTGCATTGTCTATTTTTTGCGCGCTGATCAAAAACCAATGCAGGCTTGCATAACTTAAAATGTTTGATTGGATCAAGTTCTCCGTGAATTGAAGGTGCTATCTGAACATCGTCAACATATGAACATGACGAGGTGCCATAAATGTCGATAACGAGTCCGTGAAACGTTTGCTGTGACGTTGTATAGGTGAAAAAAATCACCATTTGCGAATTCAGGCATTAGTGAAATTGCAAAAGAATGATACAGGTAAATATTGCAGACCCAGTAAATACAATAAAAAGTAATGCAGCACCGCATTTATCAATAATCGTTCATCATGCAGTACAATCACATGCAGCCGATTCCTAGAAACTAAAGGCAATGACCTTCTCCTAAGTCATCGTAGGATTTAATTCGTATAAAACAGAGAAGCAAATGTTGTTCACAAGTCTGTACGCTCTTTTTACCACAAATAGCATAAATGTTTGTCTCCTCTGATCTAGTACGCATTCTTGGACTTTCGCAAACCACTTTCAGCACACGACAGCTAATTTACCTCGTTCGAACGAGCTGTGGTGTAATTTTTGAGTCTTGCGCTCACAAATATTCTTTGTATGCTTCTTGAAATCACTGCCTTTATGACTCGATGATACGGTAGTGATGCTGACACCTCACAACTCAAGCCGTACATGATAAGTGGGGCACATTTAAATTAAATGGGTGGCCAGGATTTTTCATTTCAGCGGTGGCTCATTAACAAGAATATATTTGGCAGCGACAACACCATAGATGTCGAACGATTAGTACGTCAAGTGTCATTTCCGTTTGAATAGAATTCGAATAACTTCAGTAGGCTGTGTATGGTAGTGTGTCAAGCTCCATCTCACCTTGGTGTGTACTGAATATAATAGTTCTTCAGCCATGTATGTACTTCCACTTCATGCAGGACACGAGCGTGCAATAATAACTTACTTTAGCTAGTATACGGCCGTGCACAAATGAGCTCACATCACCCTGACTGCAAAGCATGGGGAATGGGTAAAAGTACAAAAGTATAACATTGCCATTGTAATCTACAGGACACCTAGTTTATCAAAATATACATCTATTTCAGTGTTTCTCTACTAATTGGAGCTACGTCAACCACGGCGCACGGTTCGTACACATAAATAATAAAGCTCAAATAACTCTGCGCAAGAAAATACTTGTGGTTCACGTACATGGTTGGGTTGCCGTAAAAAAAGCGTGTACTACCTTTCTGACACCGTAATTCAGTGGGGAAAATTTCAAATTGCATTCGAACGTTGCTAAATAGGCGCTGAAAAGTATGGCCGTCAGCAGTTTCCTTTCTTTCATGCCTTGTACTCTTAAGATAACGGCAAAGTGACTTTCATACAAAATGTTTCGCTTCGACAGACTCAGAAGCAGCAGGTGGCAGTTTCAGAACAATGCCTAATGCATATAGCTCTTCCTTACTGTTCCCTGAACGAGTGTTTGTAAAGCCAGCTGCCTACTGTCTGGGTGGTACTTGCCACGGTTAAAATAAACAATTGTAATTTTCAGCACTGTGCGCCCAGCAGTTGCTACGCTGACTTAAAAAAAAACTATTTATGGACCAGATGACGAACTTTTTTAAGAAGCTGTAGCTGCGTCTTGAAGAGTGTAATGTGGTCGCGTTATTAGGCCAAGTTTGCAACACACGCTCATTGGCTTGCAAGGCTTTTCTTTTGGCCAGATAAGAAAACTCTGCCATGGGCAAACCAATGGCAGTGCTCATAAAATTAGCCCTGTCTAAATATGTGTGGATGCCCGCTGAAATAGTAGTGATAAAACCCACCAGGCCACTTTAGTGGTTGGACGAAGTACCACTAGGTCGTTAGATAATGCACGCAACTACAGAGGCGCATGCTGTAATTTATACTGCGACGGAGGATAATGAGTAATCATAAATTTGCGTTTTGTAGGAGTTCATGCTCTGAATGAAGCCTTGGTTGCGCAAGTCCCATATTTTTACGCCTGGTACCAGCACACGCAAGAGATATAAGGGAACGACGTTAATCAAGTATTATATGATACCGTGAAATAATGAATGTACGGTTTGGCAATATTGAAACAAATCATTTTGAAAGTCACCCCATTAATAGAATGCGCTGTCCACACATTTTGCGTGCTATCATGTTATTTTTCTGGGAGAATTCTTCTTTATTCTTTCTTTTCAAAGACGTAATTTTATACGATTGTATTTTCGCTGGTACCAGTTTAATTTTACGCGACTCGTGATAGGTGGATGGCCTATCATGAGAAAAAGAAAAATGTTTCTTTTTAGAGTGAAGCTTTCGATGTCTAGATGAAATCGGAATTTCTTACATGCCATTATTACTGCTGGTGCGTGAGTGCCACAGAAACCAGGCAAACAAAGCTTCTCCCCACTTTTCCACTAAAATAAGTTGTTCGCAGTTGGAAACGTACGCCTACATACTATGTGGGTGCATGCAATAGGCGAGTAATACATATCAGTAATTAGCTAAGTAGACACAGATAATTCCACTGAATGAGAGTAAGGTAGCTTGCGTGGAACATCTGCGTTTCCATATTGATGTCTCAAGCCTGTGTGCTGCGTTGAATTCTTTAGTTTTAATGCAGGTTTCGTTATGAGACTGTTGTGAACCTGCAATCTCAAGGTACCTCTAGATGCGATGTCTATCAATCCAAGAACCCCCGGGCAGCAATCGCATCCCGGGTGCCGCGACATGAGCGGTCGGTTGCCACGCATGTTCCGGGAAGAGATTTTGACCTTGTTGTTCTAAAAAGTTTGGTTCTTAGTTGTATAATAAAGAATGAAGCCTTGCGACTGGCATGGTGTTTTTGCGTATCTACATTCGGCTTTTGTAATTTCTCTTTTGGTGATTTGCGGCCTAAGTAAGACATAACTATTTCATACACGGTTTGACTTTATTATTGGAATATTTCAGGCCTGCGTTGGAATATTGTTAAATATTGCGCTTCTCATTTTTATAACTTTTGCCGTAACGCACTTGGTTCGGCAGTTCCAGTTGCTTTGCTGGCGATGTGGTGCGAATTATGTTCTCGCAGGAGCACTCTAAGCCAAAAGGGAGCAACAGGGGTATAGGGGTTGCTCCTTTCAGGGAGCAATTGCATTGCCACTCCCATTACTCCCCTAAAAAGAGTAACTGCTGAGGGACGAAGCGTTGCTCTCCTTTCAGTTCCTCCTTCGGGGGATGAACAGTTACTCCCTCCAGTTCCTCCCTGCAGACGAACAGTTACTCCCACCAGTTGCTCCCTGCGGACCAACCATTACTCTCACCAGTTGCTCTTCTAAGAGCAACAGTTACTCTTTACCGTTCCTCCCACGTGTTCACAGTTACTCTCTCAAAACCAACTGCACATGCTTCCAGTTACTCCTTGGGGAAATGACTATCTGGAGTATGCTTGTCACACGCTTAACACATGGCGAGAGCTCCTTGGAAGAGCACTGCTTGGGTGCTTCCAATACAAAAAGTGGACAATATTGAAAGGAAAATAAATGCTTTATTGTTCTTTTTATGAGTCGACGTGTGAGCACACGTAAAAGTATACTCCGCCACACCACAGCCAGCACTAAACAAGCACCATAATACTTCAAAAGTTTTCTGTGTCATCCGTGGAAAAACAATCTTTAATTTCTAGCATAGGGCAGTCTGTGTCATCATTGGTGAGAGAAGGGCAACTTCTCCAATTCTGAAGAACTCAAGTTTCGCAGCTGGTGTTTCCATCAGGCTAGCGCAGCGGAATGTCACTGCAGGCATATGTGAAGCATCTCATTGCTGCAAGAAAAAAAAAGTATAAGTGTGAGGTTAAACATGCCAGAATCAATACATAACAACGAGTCACACACACTGCAGCAGCGCTTGCATTCTAGGATGTCTACTGCAAAACGAAATGTGAAAAAAAATGAAGGTTCGGCCAAACGTTACTTGGCAAGCTATATAAATGCTGATGTGGTAGACGCTCTTCACATGATGTCTCAGATAGCAATATTCTGGAAGAAAATGTGCAGCACTTCAACAAGGCATATTTGTAGCAGTTAAAGATACCCTTAGATTCAGTTACCTTGTTTCCTATACACAGCTGAGTGACATTTCTATGAGCCCATTCACCAATGGGCATTCTAAGTGAGATCATATGTGTGGCAACTAACACGTACCGTCCGCTCATGTTAAAATACTTATTTAGCTCGTGCACATAGTTGCTCTCGATTCTACTGTTCTATCATACGCTGCTGCGTCTTGAATTGTGCAATACCTGTAGGCACAAGCCAAGCATGCAAAGCCTGCTTGAAAGCAACCATTTACAGAGGCTACATGCATGATAATCTTCAGTATATTTCTTTGTACCTGATGCAAACGGCTGGACAACACTATAGACAAATAAATGTAGATGGTGCTACCTTCAAAAAATGCTTTAAACTGAGTAAACTAGGGTGCGTTTGTTCACTCGGTTGACAAGTCACAGCCATGAGTTATGTGAACGAAGCAATGTATTTTAAGGCATGTACAGATATTCTGATTCTTTGTTTGACAGTGTCACAGTTAGCTTGCCAATACATATATATCTAAGAGCAAGATGTTAAGCTTTTATTAGTTCAACGTCTTGTTGGTTCACAGCCAAACAGGTTACTGCTTTGTTAGACAAATTGGAATAAGCGCACCGCGGTTTCCAAAAAAAAAAGCATTATTAGAAGTTAGCTCCCGGTGTGAATGTCTGCCTATTTATTTTGTACTGTCTTCTACATGTGCCACAAAGACATTTGTTGAGAATGTGCTACCATTCAAGCCAAGATCGCGTACTTTGTCAATGTGGTGGAAATACAAACATTAGAAACACTGCCACCTCTAGTAAGAGCATAACACTTCAGGATCTTGGAACAGCAAGGAGGTGCACAAGAAAGTTAAGCCCACTCTTGCAGAACTTTGAACGCGAATTTTTCAGAGTGGGGGAGGTCAACATGCTGTGGCACTTTTAAACCCACGAAACATCTGCAGAAAACAGGGTAAAGGCAAGTCAAGAAACGATGTTATGAAGGCCTGCTCATGGACAGCTTTGTGAATCTAGGCCCAAGTGTTATGCTTTGTGCAAGCCAAAATCCATGTAAATAGGGAAAGCGTACTTTTAGGAGCACCAGCGTAAACAAATCTTGGCAGTTGGCTTTCTAGTACAAACAGCAATCCCTGCAATGAAAACATAAACATTTTATCTTAACGGTAACAGTGTGAGCACACACACGGGCCAGCGGAGCCATGTCAAATTGTCAGTGCCAGTGTAACCATGTGGCATGATGAACTATTCTCTGGCCAACACATGCACAGTTGGCCCCTAAAAAGCGATGCTTTCATATACGTAGTACAAAAAGTCTACACTTACCAAAATTCACTTGCTTTATGTACTTTAGCACCGTTGGGAGCATCTTTATCTGCAGTATAACCAAATCTGTGTCATATCCCTGAAAAAAAGTAGTAAAAGACATGCATCAAATATTATTTCATTTGGTAGCAGTGAAGTCAGGTTAAGAACAGCCAAGTGGGAATCAGCCTAATTATGTGCATGCGGCAAATCCCAAACAGCGTTATTGAGGTTGCCGAAGTTTTCGTCGATTGGTATTAACGTCGATATGTGACTTTAACGCTTGCCAACTTTTCACAGCGCATAAATATTTCATGATGCAGAATAATGACAACGCTAACGAGAACATACAACATTTATGATTGTCTTTTACAGTATTCAGTTTTCCAAAGGTTTTGCATCACTAAAGAAATCTGAAAGATTTGGGTCATTCCTCCTCCAATTGTTCTGTCCATATGTAAGCTGCTCGCTTGATGGTGCGCTTATAAAATAGTACGTTCAGCGCGGAGGTGAAGCAAGTGACGCAGTGATGTGGGCAGATTTTTTTTTTTTTTGAGGCGTGCGGGGAGGGGGGGGGGGGGGTCCGCTTATCTGAATCGGAGGCCGGGCAAGCGAATATGGTCGTCAATTTGGGCTCCCTACGCCCGGCCTAAACAAATTCCGTGCGCAACCGCCTGGCTATGCCAGTGAAGTGATGCGACAATGATTTGTTCACTTACTGATTTAAATACACTTTACAGCTCTAAAAACTGCGGCCCAAGGCCCCAACACTCAGCCGTTAACGTTACATAATGGTAGAAAAGTGCCAGTATGAAGGCAGCTACAACCCCGCCCCAATGTTTTTTTCAAGCGAGGTAGTGTTGCGGAAATGAACTTTTAACTGCAAAAGTACACTGGCACTGCAGTGGTGACAGGGGAAGCAAGAGGGTATGCAGGCGGTAATAATAGAGGTAATTTAGTCCGATACGGCTAGCAATGGATACGGTAAATAAGAAAGAGCAAATCATTTCTCTTTTAATAGCGCGACCACTCAACAATGTATTGTAAGAGCATTAAATGTTGCTGGAAATGCCACTCACCTGCACGCTGATGCATGCACAGTCCTTTGTCCGACGAGCGAACAGGCTTGCAGATAGCTGAAGACGTGTTTACGATGTGTTTGTTCCACCCAGCAGCAAAATCCACAACAACTTCGTGCTCCATAAAGATAAATATACACGAACCTTCATCACGAATAAGTAGAAACGCAAATCTGGCACACACACACGATCAAAACATAGCTCACAAGCTCGCATGTCCATGTGCTCGCCGATCACAGACCATATGAATATGAGTAGTGCGAACGCGAACCTAGTTGCGCCGAAAAAAAAAAAACGTCAAGCAGTGGCAGCACAGGCGTCAGCGCAATGCTTTCAGTGTGTTCTCCTAATAGACTTATAAAAAAAACTGAGGTACACTAAAACTCATCATTAAATATAAAAAATTGAGTGTAATTTTTATTTAGTGCTAGTAAACACAAACACTGAATAAAAATTGATTTGTAAATTGCATCGCTTGCTACACTAGCGCCACACTTGTCGTGCGGGCGCAGATGGCGCAGATTTGTCATTCTGCCCTCAAACTACACGGTGAAGCGTGCTACTATAAGTGTACGGCTGATGAAAAGCGCGTCTGGGTCCGCTTTTTTTTTCTTCTCCGATATATTTGGGGGGGGGGGGGGCTCCTTATGCACGTGTTTCGGTGCTTGATCGACTTTGACGCCCTTCCTTCGCGAACGAACGGCGTGTCTAGGCTTTTTTTTTTATCGTTGTTTTGCACGTGTTTCGACGTTCGGTCCGCTTTGACGTGCCAATTCTCCATTCTGCTGCTGCGTGTGTTAGGTACTTGCCGTAGCTGTATTCTCAGGCCTTCTGTGTTCAGCCAGCGCTGCTATCTTATTATCTGCGGATGCTAAAATAAATCACTGTTTTGGTTCGGTGAAGTTTGGCACACAGAACAAACAATAATCTGGCCGATGAATATCAATGTGGGCGGCATGCATATTTGTGTGCGGTGTCCTGCCGGGGAGTAACAGTTGCGTGACGAGAGCATTTACAGCGGTTCCTCCTTCCGTTGCTCCCTTACAAACTTAAGATGAATACATTTGCTCCCCCATTCTCGAACAAGTCGGCCATCTTGTTCCGCTTGGTCTTTTCGGAGAGTAACAGTCGGTCTGAAGGAGTAAAAACAGCCGTTGCTCCCATTTCGGCCGTTTTTGGCTTAGAGTGAGGTATTATAAATGCTTTCTCCCCTGGGTTCAAATTTGTTAAATTTTCTAATGCACTTTGATATATCTTTGGATGCAAGAAACTTGTTACACACTCGCAAGTCATACAAATGACGAGTGGCTGTAACAGCGAAAACAAAGCAAATGAGCATTGCAGTAGTGGCGTCAGTGATGTTTATGTATATGCGAAGGCATTTTGAGAGAATTATTGTGAACGAATTGACAGCAGAAGAAGCAACGAAACATAGCACTTTTGCTGAATCTTCGTATTAGAAATAGACAAGTATTTATTAGAAAGACATATATGAGCACAAGAAAGGTAGGTACTATTCAATTTAGTTACTTGACCGTTACTGTAATCATTTATATAACTTAGAACGTTCGATAAACTGCTACAAAATCTCATAATATATGTGAGTTTTAGTGCACTTGAATGTGTCCCTTTACTGAAAATGGGTGCAAAACATGCTGTGTTAGAATGAATGGAATGAAAAAACTTTATTTCGGTCCTGCAGGACGCGCTTAGCGCGTAGCGGGCATCTCCCACGTAGGGACCGACAGGGAGTACCTGGCGGCCGCTTCGTGGGCCTGCTGGACTGCCCATTGCTGGTCGGCGAGAAGTGAGCTCCTGAGGGACCTCTCCCACTTGCTTGAGGTAGAGTCGGGAGGAGTTGTTCTACACTCCCAGAGCATGTGTTCGAGTGTCGCTGTGTGTCCACATGCTGTGTTAGAGATGCAATTCATTCTGGATCTTTTTGAACATACTCTACACCGCATAAGCCTACACTGATCGAATGCCTTTAAAACCAGAACTCCCAGTAGACTGTAAATAAATAGAAAAGCTATGCCTTTAGAGATGTTTTTCTAGGATCGGTGCAATTTGAGCGTATCTGAAGCAGGTGGTGGCCATCAAGAATTTTTCGTTCAATTAACGAACAATTTTAGCGGGTGTAACACAAGACAGTATAGGAGAGAGAAGTAAACGTTTATTTTCGAAACAGTGCACCGAGCAACGCCCGGTGTCACCCTGGGGTGGGAGGGCTCCTTAGTCCAGGAACCTTCTGGCTTCTACTGCCCTCTTGGCCCTGGCCACGAGTTGTTGTTGGTCTTTCAGGTCCTCGAGGGCGAGCTTCACCGCCCACGTTTCTGTTAGGTCTTTGTTCGTCCGTCCGGCTTCATTATCAGTCGTTTGTTATTGCGGATAACGTCTGGCAATACACTGACATGCAAGAAGCAAGTGTGCCAGGGTGTCCAGTACGCTGCAGAGTGGGCACATAGAGCTATATCTCTTTGAGTAGAGACGATGCATTAGAGCATCATGTGTGTATGTGCTGCTTTGCAGGCGTCTCAGTATCCCGCTTTCCCTTTTTGTCAGTTTTTGGGTGTGGTGGAGCGTATACTCGTCGCTCCAGTCTGTAATGCTGGAGTAGGTGTTTGAACAACTTCCGTCTCTTCAACGACGGGTTGGATGTTCTGTGGGCAGGGGGCAGCCCGGCTGACATGCTCGCGGGCAGCTGTGTGGGTCGCTTCATTTCTCTGCAGACCCTTGTGTCCTGGTACCCGTAATATACAAGTGTATGGGAGTGGAGTGCTTATATAAATAAATATTTTTTATTCGAGTTTGACCCGCCGCGGTGGTCTAGTCGCTAAGGTACTTGGCTGCTGACCCTCAGGTCGCGGGATCGAATCCCGGCTGTGGCGAATGCATTTCAGATGGAGGCGGAAATGCTGTAGGCCCGTGAGCTCAGATTTGGGCACACGTTAAAGAACACCAGGTGGTCGAAATTTCCGGAGCCCTCCACTACGGCGTCTCTCGCAATCATATTATGGTTTTGGGACGTTAAACCCTACATATCAGTCAATCCATTTTTATTCGAGTGTAACTAAATGTTGTTGTAAACTTTCATCCAAGTGCAAAAGTAATGTGTGTGAACCTGCATCTATTGAATTGGTAAAAACAGGCATGAGTTCGATGTATTTCTGTATTATTTGATATGAAACTCATGAAGAACATTAGTATTTTGTTGCTAACTTAGGCGCGAAACTTGGTTTTATGGCATTTATTCCCAACAATCCAAGAAAGGCAGCTTCTTAAATTACCGAAACGTTTGTCCCGTTAAAATTTTTTTCTTTGTAGTTGGAGACTTAAGCATATCTAGGCCCTTCGTGTAAGCGAAAAAGTTCGACATCGGTGTAAACAGCCGCTTAGCATCTTCATACACAACCAGTGCAGGATATGTTCAGCTCGTTCCTCGCCGACTGATCTGCAATCTTTACCTTGCTCTAGTAAGCACTTTGGTCACGTTCACACTGATTTGGATAGTTTCCTTCCCACGACAGGTGCTGCGAAACGCTGAGTCACGGGGGCAGTTGACCACCTCTCGCCATACGCCGAGTCTGCTGTACTCTGACAGCTACAGCCCGCGACATTACTTCCATTGTGCTTCATCGATTTATTTTCCGTCACTGGCCTGCTCAGGATCTGCACAGTGACCTCAGTCGTGTCTTCAACTTCTAAGTAATTAGGCTATTCGTAATGTGTGCCAAGGGGTTGATCGCACGAGCATGGCGTACCACCCTCAAACTAAAGGGAATAAAGACAGTTTCGACCACATGCTCAGTGAGGTGCGCTCAATGCACAACACATCCGATCCAGTAAATCGGGACGCTATTCTATACTTCGTGACCTCTTTCGGAACACTGTGTATTCCCTATTTCTTACACTGTGGTGAACACCACTCGACCTAATTCGGCCACACTGGTTTATGCTTATAAGTATGCGCCCATATATGACACAGTGAGGCACGCTGAAGAGTGCCGTCACCTTGAACGGACCTTTACCACAATCGACCAAGAGTTCCAGAAGAGAATGGTCAGCGTCACCACTTCCGCGCCCACCCGTCTTTCCTCTTTTATTGCTTGTGTGGTTCTGATTTCCTACCACTGTATCTCGTCTCCAAGTGCGGTTAAGTAGAAATTGCCGAGCGCACTGACCCATAACCTATCCGAGTGAACCCGGCAAATCATCTTCGAGCATGCACAGTGGTAGCACTGTCTTGGAAACTGTCAATATCAAGCATCGCAAGCATACTACAATCCACAAATTGTGACGAGCTACCTAGATGACGCTTGGCTCCTTTTTCTTCCATGACACCATTGCATCAAATTTTTTTTCAGTGGTCTGTCTGTACCGTGCATGGTTCGTTGATGTTGTGCGCTCTTAGGTTTCGAAGCCCGTCACTTTATATAGTTGCCAACACGTCCTAGGCACGCAAGGCATTGAGAACAGTGGTGCGCTTCTTGCGGGCTAGTGGTCTGTAAAACAGGCTGTAAGCAGCGTCATGGATCGAACGAATACAGGGCACTCTATTCCCTGACGAAGGCAGGCCCTCCTGTCGAAACGTACGAAGTATTGAACAATTTCGCACGTTCGTCCGTCGTTTCTCAAAGCATACACACCTCTGGATCCGCGGAATAAATTCTCTCTCTCTCTCTCTCTCTCTCTCTCTATATATATATATATATATATATATATATATATATTGTAGCATTCATTAAGCACATCTACTTTCTTTACACATGTTCATAATCACGAGTAGCCATCATCTTCATCTGCTGTGGGGACTTGGCTTGCCTGAGTTCTGTGCCTTGGGTGTGGTCGCTTCATCGTGTCTTCTGGGCCTAGTAAAGGTTGCCTTCACCGTTGCATCACAAGAGGTGGAGTGTGCTCTGCGATCTTCCTTCCTCGCCCAGCCCGCTCTACCTCTTGGAGCTCCGCTCATGTCGTCGTCTGTGCCAGGTGTCCGGTTACATGCCTCCGGACGAGCCAACCGGAGCTTCTGCATCTACCTCCACGGCCCGGCTGCCACGGCCTATCCGTTTTGGATTATCACCGCGCACCAGCGTGAGCCACCCACGTTCGCCAGATTTCGAGGTGAAGATGTGGAGCATTGGTTCAACCACTTCAATCAAGCGAGTTCCACTAACAACCAGGATGATCCTACCAAGCTTCTCCGTGTTTCCTTTTATCTGACAGGCGTAGCGAAAACATGGTATTTCAATCATGAAACAGAAATCACGGACTGGACACATTTCAAGCAACAGCTTCGCCAAATTTTTGGCACCCCGGCGGTTCGTTCAGCTCTCGCGAAGAAGACACTGAATGCTCGCAAGCAACAATGCGGTGAGTCTTACACCTCGTACATGTAGGATGTGCTTGCTCTCTGTCACCGTTTCAACACGTCCATGTCTGAATCAGAGAGTGTTCGTCATCTATTGAAAAGGATCGGCACCGTCGCGTTCAATGCCTTAGTCATACAAAACCCGACCACAGTCGCTGACGTTGTTGCCACGTGCCAATGCCTAGAGGAACTTGAGTCCCAACGGTTACCGCCGGGCAGCTCTGAAAACACCACCATGACTGATGCCTCAATGCGTGCTATGATCCGGTCGATTATACGGGAAGAGCTGCAATCTTTCGGCCTCTCAACGACACCAAGTCCACCTCCCCCCTCCAACACTGCTTTGCGTGACGTTTTAAAAGGCTTTTGGCGTCCATGACCGGGCCAGCGTATGTAGACTCTCTGGTAACTCGAGTCCAGCTGACGTACGCACAAGTCCTCGGTCGTTCACCACCTGTCGTACAACCGATGCCCGCACACTCGACGCCTGTCCCACTGGCTTCGTTAACTCCGAGTGCACCTAGCCAGCCCTTTCACCCACCATGGCGGTCATCTTGTCCGATCTGTTATTACCGCGGCTACCAGGGCCACATTTCACGCTTCTGTCGGAAGCGTCAGCAGGACGAGCGTCATGTATTCGACCCCTACGCATGAGATGATGGGACAAGTGGGTCCGCTTTCCAACGTCGTCCTTATGATCCACTGCTACGTCGCTCACAGTCTCTGACTGCGACATCTGAGCCAACTCCTTCTTTATTGCTCTACTAGACGCCGCTCATTATTACCCCTCCACCGCTGCACGTCTCCATTGCGACCTGTCTCGCAATTCACCAACCAATGCACGGAAAACTAACCTCTGCAGCTTTTAGAGGAAAAGCTGCATCGAACGAAAAGACAGAAATTTCTCCAGTGCGTCCATGTAATACGATATCTGTTTTAATAGAAGGTGTGAACGTGGACGCTTTAATAGACACTGGTGCTTCTTTGTCTGTGATTGATCGTTCCTTGTGCTCACGTCTGCGAAAAGTCCCCACCCCTTATGATGTACCTGCACTGCTCGCTGCTCCAGGGGACGTCATTAGACCTGTCGCTATGTGCACCACTTGTGTTTTCATAGCTGGTCTTCTCCATTTTGTGCAATTTGCCGTGCTTAGTTCGTGTACCCACCAGCTTATATTAGGCTGGGATTTTCTGTCTATGGCGAACGCTTCCATCTGCTGTCGTGAAAATGTTGTTCATATGATGGAAACTGACTATGCCCTTTATGAGAATGACAAGCCCGTTCGCTTGCTCGCTGCGGAAGATACCGAGCTACCACCTTGTCATCAGCGAATAGTTACCATCACTTCTAATGTGATCGACTCTGGTGACATGTTTGTCCAACCATCTGCACGCTGTGTCGCAAAAGGTATAGCCCTTGCTTCAGGTGTAGCGCGGTACCACAATGACTCCGGCCTTCTCTACGCTACAAACCAGACGTCTGAGAAAATTCTCATTCCTAAAGGCACCACAATGACTTGCGTTACCGAATGCCAACCTGTCTCTGTTGAGCCGCTTATGCCAGCGTGTTCTGACCTTCCTTCTATTGGACGTTCATCATGCGTTTCTGTTCTTGCTGCGACTATTAGTCCAGAGCTGACCTCTTCACAGACAGATGAGTTGCTTGCCTTGCTACAAAAGCATAAGAGATTGTCTGATGACCATTCCTCATTTCTGGGACAGACGTCCATTATCACGCATCGTGTCCAGACCAATGGCACTTCCATCGTACGCCGTCGACCATATCGCGTCTCTTCGTCCGAGCGTGAGGTCATTGAAGAAAATGTGGCCGATATTCTGCAACGGAACAATACACGTCTCTCCGCGAGTACTTGGTCATCCCCTGATGTTTTAGTGAGGAAAAAAGATGGCTCGGTGCGATTTTGCGTGGACTACAGAGCACCTAATAAGATTACCCAAAAGGATGTTTACCCCATGCCACGCATAGACGATGCTGTTGATTCACTTCAGTGTGCCGAGTACTTCTCAAGCCTAGACCTGCGTTCGGGTTACTGGCAAATACCTTTGCCTTTGCCTGAAAGCCTCGGGTGACAACATATACTATCTCAAGAGCACTTCCTTAACCTCGTCATAGCTATCAAACGCTTCCCTCGACATGCACGTTATTGCGTCGGACACTTCGCCGGGAAGAAGAGCTAACAGGTTATGCGCCCAAAGAGATCGCTCCAAAGCATTTCGCTCAAAGACGTGTTCAAACTTGCCGAGATTAGAGACTTGCTTCACACAGCCCTTCTCTAAACTACTATAACCTAAGCTAGAGTAGTCTGGTGAACTGAGGGAAAAACATCAGGCACTTACCGCATCTATGTCTCTAACGCCAGCTGATCCCGCAGCTGCCAACCACTGTTACGATAGACGGGGACGCCAACACGGACCCGAAGGCGCCACTGCTCCGATCTCCGCCGACATAATCACCAGCCGTTTGGTAGCGTAGGTTTCTTCGTTCACAACAACTTCTGCGCAGAGCTGATAGACGAGCGGCGGGACAACGGTGAGTTAAAGCAAGGTTTATGTACAGCATAGAAAGAGAGGCGTTACAAATTCGACACTGGGGCCGACAGTTTAGAGACTCGAAGAGCCAAGCTCTCTTCTCTGACACATAGGTGTACTGCTGGTGACGCGCCGCAGGGCTGTTTTTAAGGCACCGGGTGGATCCTTTGAGTAACCAAATGTCCAACCAGAAGCGCTGCTGGCCGTGAGGTCAGAATCCTATAATGGGGCTCGCCGCTGGGCCGCGTCATTCTCATTAAATCTGGAGCCACTGCGCGTGGTTGCAGCCAAGGAAGAGTGACGTCGCCACACATTGCGTAAGACTCGCCAGACTGGAAGGCGCCGATTGCTTCGACGGTCTCGTGGGCTGAGAGGCTCGCTGTGCGTTGCGCAACAGACCGGCGCCGCCGCGTGATGACGCCGTTCGCGTCAGGCGGGCTCGCATGCTGGCCTTGACACAGATTGCCTTATATATATATATATATATATATATATATATATATATATATATATAATAAGGAAAGAAGTGTATACCTAAGGGCTCGTTTTTCCGTGTTTTAACACAATATTATTGAGATCTAACAGACAGTAATGCCAAGGAATGTACAGGGGAAGTAATTAGAACCAATGGAATGTAAATAAGAAGAAAGAAGAAAAAAAAGTGGATGAAAAAATAACCAGCCGTGAGCAGGAATCGAACCTACGACCTTCGAAGAGCATCGAACGCGTTATTCGAAGGTCGTAGGTTTGATTCCTGCTCACGGCTGGTTATTTTTTCATCCACTTTTCTTTCTTCTTTCTTCTTATTTACATTCCATTGGTTCTAATAACTTCCCCTGTACATTCCTTGGCATTGCCCCGCCGCGGTGGTCTAGTGGCTAAGGTACTCGGCTGCTGACCCGCAAGTCGCGGGTTCAAATCCCGGCTGCGGCGGCTGCATTTCCGATGGAGGCGGAAATGTTGTAGGCCCGTGTGCTCAGATTTGGGCGCACGTTAAAGAACCCCAGGTGGTCAAAATTTCCGGAGCCCTCCACTACGGCGTCTCTCATAATCAAATGGTGGTTTTGGGACGTTAAACCCCACAAATCAATCAATCAACATTCCTTGGCATTACTGTCTGTTAGATCTCATTATATATATATATATATATATATATATATATATATATATATATATATATATATATATATATATATATATATATATATATATATATATATATATATATATATATATATATATATATATATATATATATATATATGCCTCTAAAAGCACCATCTACTGCACTCCTGGCCTGTCTAGCTTGCAGAGCTCTACGGAGCTGCCATGCGCCAGATCTTGTTCCGAACTTCGCCGCTAAGGGGGCTCTGAACTTACCACAGCTGAGCGCCGGTGGATGCATGTCAATGCACGGGTTGTCGCCGGTTGATAAGAGTTTCATCACGTATCGTACTTTAATGTGCCACGTACCTTCAATCGTGTCATTTATTCTGATTTGCAGAATCTTCCTTTGCATCTTAGTGGACGTATCAGCGCATCATTTTTTCAATTAAAACCAAAAATCATATTGGAACTTATGCATCAGCGTGCAAAACTAGAAAGGACAATGAGAGAGGCAGGTTGGAAAAAGTTCTGACCACTAATTGTTTATTGAACTCGTAATACCTGGTAGATGTGTACGCAGTGGTAGACTTCTTACTATAGGCGTACACTAAGCTGGCCTGCAGGTATTGTTGGGGCAAGAATGGGCAAAGACTCTGACATTTGAAAGTGGCCGCGGCCTATTTTCAGCGAGCATTGAAAACAAGCGAATACAAATAGAGTATTTTGCAAATAAATATCGTTGTCCCGAACGGCAAATGTGGATCCCTGGTGCATGAAACATCAATGAAAGAAACTCTGCAACTATTTCGAAACGAATCAGCGCTTACAATCACTTATTCAACACCTATTATTAGCACAGGTTATCCTGTGGTGTAAACGAGCAAAAAAGATTCGTTATGTCTGTTGAAAAGGCTGACTGATTAAATTTTTTCTGGAGTCATATACTTAACCTTCTCAGCATTCCTGAATGAGAATTGGGCCTAGGTTCTTTGAGACAGTTTGCTTATCTTGATTTCAGAAACATAACTAGAGATATTTTGGCAGATAAATTCCTCAATAACCACCAAAAGATGCATAGAGGTTTATAGCTCTTTGCAAACAAAAATAGATTACTAAACTTTCTTGACAACTAATTGCATTCCTGAACGTTTAGAACTTTCGTAACTGGTTCCTAGGAGCCCCTAAAGCGTACGCAGAAATCGAGATTTAGTTGTGGTGTTGCCTACAGTGAATTAACTTATGACCGTGCAAATGTTTTGAGACGGTGACTTAATGGAGCAGTTACATGCGTTTGATCATCCAAAAGAAGTTCTCCAGTTTCGGCGTTTGATGATACGTAAGAAGTGATCACTCATTCCGTTCTTCCATTTCTTCGCTATGCTCCATTCATCGGATCGTTTCTTTTTCTTGGCTAAGTGCGACTCTTCGCTGTATGAGAAGCGAACGCGGCGAGCGCACGCACCTCTCAGATTTAGGCTAACATCACACAGTGAAAACTTCCAGAACCCTTCGATGTCCCTAGTAATAATGTTACTGCCAAAGGCAATGTGACCTCTGCCATAGACAATGTGACAAAAAAATAGTCACATTGTCTTTGGCAGAAGGATGAATGATTTTGTCTCTCACCAGAAAATGGATAATAAACGACACAAGTGCGCCATTGTTTCGTCGGGAAACTGTTAGAACGTCGTCGGGAGATGAATAAATGCTATGCGGACGTGGAAGAAGAGCGATGAAGTGGAAGAAAAGTGATCCACATGCGGAAATCACTAGGCACCTTCATCTACGGTGAAACTGCTGCTGTGACTGTGGCTAAATAGTGCATATATGTTTGTTTATCCTCATGTAACAACATAACGACACAAAATGGCACTGGGGAACCTTGTATTACATTGATAGTCCCAGTAACTGGAGAGAGCGTGGGTGCAAGGACAAATATGCACGGATAAAGGCTGCAAATAACAACGCTGTTCAAATAATGCATTCGCTCACCCGTGATCACCGCTTCGCAAGCATAACGTAGGTTTAGCTTCCATAAAGCTTCGGAGTTTATTTTGCCTCATACTGCTCGCTTACCATTGATGACAATAGTGACTAATCGAGATCGATGCTTTCTGTTGCGTCGCTTGTAGTTGTCCCCTTATTGTATTTATGCGCCCTTCATTTTACAAGAAACAGATGCACAGTTAAGAAAAAAGGTATGTAACTTTATTGTAGCCAAGTTTTTTATTCCATTCTGTTTTGAATATTATAAGGTATTTCAATTTTCAATTTTATAACTTTTCCCGTGGTGGTTGTGGATTCGGCAGTTCGAGGTGTGTGGCTGCTGCACTGTTGTGAAATACATTCTTGCAGGAGGCGTTGTAAATTTTATGACCATGGGGTTCAAACTTGCTAAATTTTTTAATACAGTCTTCTAAGTGAGGGGATACAACGGACTTGCTCCACACTCGCAAGTCATACAAGTAGCGAGTCCCTGTAAGAGGAAACAAAATGCGAAGTGGAGTAGAGTGCAGTTGTATGCGTAATTGAAATGTTAAAGCCATATAATGACATCACGGTGAAGCAGGAAGAATCATGGGACAGTGAAAGAGCCATCAGAAATAAATTGTTTCTATTCTACCCTGTGTTTTGTTCGATATAGCACACTATTTGTCCGAGAAAGAAAGAAGCAAAGGGAAGGTGGGCACAACGCTATGTGACTCAATTGGCTCCCAATATAGTCATTGTGGCAATGGCGAACTCGTCATACACGACGGTAAAATTACATAATAGCTGTCATAAATTCAACAGCACTAAGTTTTGGGCTGTTTGCAGTTTTACATCTAATATGCGATTCGTTTTCAATAAGGGGTCACAAAATCTGACACGCGCACTGCTGGTACTTTTCATCACAGGAGATGATTCGGTTGTAGCTCATGAAAAAAAAAAACACGTAGTATACAAGGGGGGTTCATGGTTGCGATACATTTTCGGTACCAAGAAACAAAGATGTCGCCACCAATTCTACCACTTCAAAATGTATTGCTATCTCACTAGCGTGTTTGTTCGTATGCAGGAGGGGTTGCAATGTGGAGTGGAAACGCGTATGTCAATGTGATGGTCAAGATCGCTTCTGCGCCATTTGAAGGAGGCTTGATGAGGCAAATTGTACGGTGCAGTGGCTGCGTCGTCGTTACATGTTTATAGATCTATCTATCTATCTATCTATCTATCTATCTATCTATCTATCTATCTATCTATCTATCTATCTATCTATCTATCTATCTATCTATCTATCTATCTATCTATCTATCTATCTATCTATCTATCTATCTATCTATCTATCTATCTATCTATCTATCTATCTATCTATCTATCTATCTATCTATCTATCTATCTATGTATCTATCTATCTATCATCTGCCTGCTTTCATGTCAATCGGTAGGTGGTCGGCCGGTCAGTCGGTTGGTGCAGATGGGATTAGGAAGTTTGCGGATGTAATGCGGCCGCACGAAGCACAGGACCGATTGACAGGCGGATCATGGGAGGAGCCTCTGTCCTGCAGAGGACGTAGTCAGGCTGATGACGATAATAATGATGATGATGTCTGGGTGCTCTCAAGCTCACCTTCTTACTTTGAATAGATTAAGCCTACTATGGAGGGTATGAACGTTCGCAAAAATATCTGGCCTGCCATGACATGAATAACGTCCAAATCCCGTGGTGTACGTCGTCAAACTCTATCTTTCAAACACTTGTGGCACATACACGTATACCATGAGCCGTGGTATGCAGGCATGTTCCACAGGTGATTGACACCAGGTGGGCAGATAACTATATTAATATCCAGAGGCAGCACTCAGCCCCTTTATGAAGCTGATCCCGGTGGGCCACTATCAATTATATCTTGCCAAGTAACAGCGAAGACATTAAGAATATAAATGCGAGAATATAAAACAATTAAATCGGCAGCATTGACTCGCCGAATGTAAAGTATATATAGGAGGGTTCAAGCAGAAATCAAAGCCAAATGCTCTGCGTTGCAATCAAGCATTTTAGGATGGAGCCACGCCAAGTCACAAAACTGCTTTTGAAAAGAACCTTGTACAAGTGTAAAGGTGAATTGTAGTTGCAGGGCTAGCTGTTTTTTTTGATAAACATCTCATTTGTACTCCTATGATGCAGGCGTCACGTGGGGTAACGTCATTTGTAGTTAAGCGCCATCCACTGAAACAGTTTGTGTAGCAAAGTTCAGCGCAATCTTCTTAGCAAGCACAAGCCCGACACATAAGCTTATGCACTTCCGGTGTTGGTGCTACCAATGCTGTTCTCGATATTGTTACGCAACTTAAAAACAGCTGATTATATAAAACTTATGCGGTTTTTGAAAATATATCTGTGCTTGCAACATTGGTATATATTTTTAGTGTCAATTTGTAACATGTTTTTCCATAAAAAATTTAACAACAGTCACCCTCCATTTTGCATGTTACGAATATTATCAACTGCAGTAGTGTGTCGGGCCCGCCGAGTTTTTGCAAAAGTTTGTCGCATTGGTAGATGCGTTGCCGTGATTACAAAATCAAGAAACATTCTCAATCAAGAATTGATTCTCATCCGTAAGGTCTTCTTTACTTGGTATTCCGCACTTCCTTTAAAGCGATGTAAAAAAGTGTCACCAGTTCGCGAAAAATCTACAACTCACTAGTACTATATTTCGCTATGTCGCTATGTTTAACAAAGAAGTTTCTGTAGCAGCCAATGTTTTCGATAAAGGCTCCTAGTTAATTCACAAATGGCATCGAGAATCAATTGAATCGGTTACATGAATAAGTGTTTTGTTCTTTAGCTATTTCGGCAATACTTCATTGTCTTCAACCCACGTGGCTGCCACATCTGCTGTCGTAATCCTTCCTGATCAGGACAGTCCTTCATGCTCTTTGCATCATCATCATCCACTCTTACCCACGCTTCTGACTGTCACAGAATTCTCGCTGGGGAGGTGTGGCCCTGTAGAGTGTTGTGACATTCAGTGTTCAGATGAGAGTAAAAATATCCACAACACACGTAATACAAAGTGACTGGGTGAGCTAAATATTCATGACTACAAGATAAAAGGAGGAGGGGGAGGAGAAGGAGGAAGAAGGGAATAAATGAAAGGCAAGGAGGTCGACCCAGACGCACGTCCAGTTTGCTAACCTGCACTGGGGGAAGGGTTGAGGGGATCAAAGGATAACAGAGAGAGAAGTGAAGGGCAACGTGTGTGTAGATGTGACCTTGTCCATTGCACGCTTATAAGCGGTCGCGTAGTCCGGTCGTCTTTAGAAAACTTAGCAATGCCCACGTCGCTTTGCTGGCCTGTGACGCGTAGAGCCATGAACCAAGGATCTTCTCTTCGGAAAAAGGTGTACCGTCTAGTGTCTCTAACGTTTCGCGTAGCAAGTTGCGTTCACTCGCAAAACGTTCACAAGAACACAGTAGGTGTTCTATTGTCTCGTCCGTGTCGCACGATTCACATCGGGAGCTATCCGCCATTCCTATGCGAAAAGAGTACGCCTTCGTAAAAGCTACTCCTAACCACAGGCGGCACAGTGAAGTTGCATCCTGGCGGTAGAAGTCTGATAGAACTTGAAGCTTTCTCGATGGGTCAAGTTTGTCTAGGCGGCGGTTTCCGACACTGGGGTCACTCAGCCAAGTTTCCGACATAGTGTTAGCGAACGAGTGAAGGCCCCTTGCAGGGTCATAGGAAATCTGTGGCATCTTGAGCAGCTTTCGCCTTACTCTTCATGTGAAGTTAAAGTGCATCTTGTGGAGAATAAGCAGTGACGTCTGTTTGTTCTCGCAGTATGCGTCTTAACAAGGGATGTTCCAGTCTGTTGAAAACAATGCCACTTGCCAGACAATGCTGAGCGACATGGATTCGGTCTTGTCGTCGCTGATTGCTTTGACTTATGCTTATATTCTGGCTAAAGTTACCTGCAGGGCCACCTGTATACGACTATAAAAGAGTTTTTGTGCATCACATATAGTCATTAAAGCAGTGCACCAAAATTTAGTCACTACGGTGAGCAAATAAGTGATCAAAGTGGTACGAACTTTACGAGAAATCTACTTCATAGGAAATGTCTCGATGTGGTGATATCTTTGCAAAGTGCCTAGACACTGGTGTATATAGATGAAAGCAAAATAGGTGAAAAAATTTTCAACTTACGAAATAATGGTAGCGTGATTCTGATGACAGAGCACATACATTTTCTATTTAGATAGACAATTTCATTTACAGTCGCAATAGTGCCCACTGAAAAGATTTACAATATCATCGGAGGTTTATGTACTGCAAAGAATGACTTACTAAATTCAATAAATTTCATTACTCAAGGCAAACCACCTTTTTTTCTTTCATTTTATTAACTTTCTAGCAACAAGGTTACCCTAAATCAGTTGGGTTTCAAAAACAAGTCTCTAAATAGTATACTAAAACAGCGCTATCAGCTTATTTCACCAAATATATATAACAAAAAACATTGAGGCTGTAACATTATAAATTACCATATGACGATGAGGGGTTCCGTAGTGAATGACTATGAATATTTTTACCACCAGACTTCCCTGCTTCTCAACATGGATAAACATGACTCGATCACTTCGCTTCAGGTTTCATGCAGCTGCTGAGGTGAGAATTTTTTTTCTCACCCTTCATATATATATATCGCTACATGCAAATAGCTTGTGCAGTAAAATAAAAAGAATATGCTCGTATAATTTGTCCACATCAAATGATGAGAAGTTATTTTCTAGTCCAAAGCATTTTATGACTCAAGAGAAGATTTCTACTGACTGGAAAATACATGTAGGGAGGAGACTTAATTTTTCAACTGCTAGGTAGATCAACTTGACAACCAACTGAGTGGTGCTTTTGGTAGCCCATAATTAAAACACCCCGAAAAACAACTGTTTTTTGAATTACGTATACATTTCCTAAAATTACCCACAAGTAGTGTCCAGCTGAAGCTATCCAATACCCGCAATAGCTGACCTGGAGACTCACCCTTTGTTTTATACATTAATCACTGCCATCCCTAGCAGCAGCACGTTCTCTTTTAATCCAGTTTAATTTCGTAACGTTTACCACATACATAATATTAAAAGCATCTCCTTAATTACCTCTGTCTTACTTGCATGTTAGTTTCAAATATTATTGTGCTTAACAAAGAAAAACGAGCCGTTAGCATTCCGCTTTTCAGAAACCCCTGCATGTGTTGATTGAAAAAGTTGAATTTGGATCACCATTCATAAATTAAATTTGGAGATAAATGTTAGAGCAATCTTTAGGTCTTAGTTTCATACTTCTTTAGCTGAACTGTCAGAGCGGCCGACTGGTTCAATACCGTCACGCTGCAAAATCTCGTGATGGTGGCATAATTGTCCGACTGCGCAGGTGACATTAAACCACCTGCATGTTTTTCCAATGTCATTTCATTAGGTTGCGAGCTCTATACTCACCATTATAGGCTTGACTTTTGTTACATTGACAGAGTCACTGCTGTCACGCAAAGGTATCGTCTGTGTGGTTGTGGCTTTAATGGCAGCGTGAAATACGTTCGAGCCATTTGAAAAAGACGCAGATGCAGCCATTGCGTGGAACTCATTGCCTGTTTTGTTATTTTTGGTCTTTGGCTATTCCTCAGAATTCTTGTTGGATGCTTTTCACCTGTACTATTGGAAAGCCCCAACCAGAATGCACTTTCCTCCTTTGAACGTGGCACGTATCGCGCTTACTACGGCCTGGCCAATCCGCTTTGGGCTATATCGAGGAATTTCTTGTATTAGCAACTGCTTGTTTAGTGAATTATAGATCTGTCTAATACGCTCTAGTATTGCATTGATATATGCAGAAAATATCTCTGCGTTTGTGGTGTTGCAGTAGCTACAGTGCTTAACTGCTGACTCGAAAAACTCGGGTTTCTTCTAGGGTGCAATCGTCTGATGTTTGATGAAGGTGAAATACTTGAAGCCATTCTGTGAGATCTTACGTGGTTTCCCGAAGTGAACGAAATATTCGGTGGTCTACAACGCGGGTTTGACTTTCAATGGTAACTTGGTTTTGGTACGTAAAACGCCTGTCACGGCATTGCAGTAGACACGGGGCTTGACTGCTGATCAAAAGGTCAATAGGATTGAATTCAGGCAGTGGGGTCACGTTTTGGATGGAGTCGAAAGTTCTTGAAACCCATGTACTTAGATTTATTGGAACGTTAAAGGACTCAAGATGGGGGAATTTATTGGAATGCTCCTCTCATAGTCATATCGTGCTCCTGGGACATTAAACCACAAAAGCTGGTATGGCACGTTAGAGCTCAAAAATATATAATCATGAGCAAACATCTTGTATTCCTGCAATATATAGGCCACTATGGCATAATATAAAAGCATCGAGTTCCCCGAATTAGAAGACGCCACTTTCAAAATAAAGGCTTCATGAAGTAGCATTGTTTCCAACTAAAATTAGGCGTGGTGCTAAATCTTCGAATTGATCGTTTCGCAGTGTCATCAAGGATTTTATATTCCACAAGTTCTCAGAGGTGTACAACCCTTCCATACAAATCGTTTTTCGCATGCAAAGCCTCTCACTTACTCATGCCGCAATGACAGAGAGGGCCTGTCGAAAAACACAAATTGAATCGATAGTGCAATCAAAACAAGCATTCTATAACAAGAAAAAAAGGGAACACGTGCTTCAGTGATACATCCATCACGCTCCTCGACAAAGAAATATCGTTTTATTGTGAAAGCAACTGTACGAACACTGTCGATTGACCTTCGCTGTTGCTAGCACGTCCCAGATATGTATATGTATTTATATGAGTAAATAGGCATACAAAAAATTAATCAGGAGAAAAAAATGAAAGCAATACACCCGAAATTTGAACCAGTGGCTCTCAGCTCCGCAGCCCGCTGCGCTAGCCAACACAGTCACGTGCCATGTGTTTGTCTTGTTCTCTCTTACATGGTATTTGTTTCAATTGCGGTTTAGGTATATACATAGCATACAATACACTTAAGGCCTCTTCAACAAATGTACAATATGCATTACAAAACAATCCCATACAACACAGTGCCAGAAAGGGTATTGGAGCAGCACACTTCATGAACTTTTTTTCGATAGCAAATATATCGACACTCTCGGCTGGATGTTGCCACCGGCGTCAACGTGGGCATCGACGCCAATGTTATGCACCGTATATGTATACGGATCTATATATATCGAAACGCAAGCAAAGAAATAATCCAGAAGAAAGACTCCGGCGCGCGAAAATAAACGTAGGACCTCCTTTTTTGTTATTGATGAGCCACCGAGGAGTACATTTTAAACCTCTAAACGGTAAACTATTTATATCAACCACCTACCGGTGTTGACGGGCATTTAGAAAGGGGGGGGGGATACTTTCGTGTTGTCAGTATTATCAGAAAGATGGCACAATGAGCACGTGGTGTCTCTCAGCTTTCATGCGTGCTTTGGCCCGTGGAGAAGATGGAAGGGGGCAATATCTCGCGCGCCCTTACTCTCGGTGAGCAGGATTATACGTTTTCGCTAGCGTTGGGTGACTGGAGCGATTATGTTGTAGGTATGGGGCGCACAAAGGTCACTGCAATTGTTGCACAGCCTTTTTGCGGAAAGGGCGTGCTTTTCGAACGCGGCGAAGTAACAACTGAGACGCCTATTCGTGTACATCTGTACCTGTGAGAACGTTTCGGGCGTCATTTGTGCGTTAGAAACACGGGGCACGTTTGATCTGCTTGGCATTCTGCACGTGACCTTCCAATGTGTTGCTATCACGTTCATTGCTTCGCCTTTTTGGCAAAGCTGTGACTTCTTTTTAATGACTCTTGATACCAGTTTGGTTAAAACTACAGTTGTTCATGAAAGTCTTTCAGCTGCATAGTAACTTGTACAAAATGGGATTGCTAAGATGCTTGTGCCGGTGATATAACGGTGAGATATTCACAAGCACCACTTCAAGCTCACTGTGCGCAGATCTTGAAAGAACCTCAGTGAATTTGCATTAGCCAACGCGTTTACATTTTTTTTCAAAGGAAAGATTGTCAGATTGTCCTCTAGGTGCACAAGAGAAGGTATCTCTCTAACCTACAGCTCGTTATGTAGAAAAAAATTGGGGGACCCTTTAGCTTCGCATTTAAGTGTTGAACGCGATAGTGAAATCCGGCCCCTAGTGCGCCCTTCAACCGCTAAGTGCATACTTATTAATATGTTTTGTTACACACACACACACGCACGCATACACACATGCACACAGTAGATCGTACGAGCGCGCGCGCGCGCAAATGTTTCATACAGGTTTTAAATCTTAAGCGATGACTGGTGTGTGAGGTTTTACGTAGAAAAAACACCATATAATTATGAGAGACGCCGTAGTGGAGGGCTTCGGAAATTTTGACCACCTCGGGTTTTTTAACGTGCACTCAAATCTGAGGCCACGGGCTTGATCTTAAGCAAGAGTCGCATGGCCTCCAAGATATACGCAGCGCACTCGTCGTAGAGAGTCTCATAATGCCTCACAGATGGCAGTACATTATTTAGCGTTTGCTGTTTGCTTGATCAGTGCCTCTGGAAAGGCATGATACGTTTTCCGCTATATGGAGAAAGTTGTCTATTTTGAGAGCTGTTTTAAAGTTGCTGTGTGTTTTTAGCGGTGATGGCTGCACTATTCCGGTCTTTTTCGACTTGGTTTGAGGCTTACGAAATGCGCCCCTAAATCACCGAATGGGATTGTTTTCATCGTGACACCTGTCAAACAAAACGCGTTAAAAGGGCTATGAAACAATTTTTTTAGGTAACCATGGAAGGAATTCACTAGATGAGCTTATTGCCTCACGAATTCAACGCTGCAAAAACTTTAAGAATTCGTCCAGTGAGAGTGGAGTTACAAAGGTTGGTCGCATGCTGCAATTGCACTATCTCTTCTCTCGTCCCTACGAAACCACTAAAAGCTAAGCAGGAAGGGGTGAGAAGGGGCAAAGGAACTACCGCGCCTCATGACCTTGAGCACTTTTTTTTCTGCGAATGCGCGGCTTGTTTAGTGTGATCTCGTGCGCACGCGTGGACAAGTAGCAGCCTCCCGCGACGATCTTTGTAACTTGCTTTTTCGCTCACAGATGCACAGACGATTTTTTGCTCACACGCAATCGGGCCGACTCCTGACAGCGGGATTTCTGCGCCACGAGCTCTCTAACGCTATCGCGCTAAAAAGAAAACCTGAGGCACACTAGGTGTCAGACGCCACCGCGTTGCAGGAGAGGCATGATGGGTAATTCTACGTGCCACCTGTTTAATGGGGCCCTGAAACACTTTTTTGAGTAACCATGAAATAAATCACAGGAAAATCGTATTGCTTCACAAATTCAACGCCACAAAAATTTTAATAATTCGTCCTGCACGAGCGGAGATACGAAGATTTGTCACACGCTGCAATCACACTTTCTGTTCTCTCTTACCGACGTAAGCGTTAAAAGCTAAGCAGGAATTGATGAGAGGGGCAAACAAAAAACGTCACGCACGCCTGATGAGCTTAGAATTTTTTTCTTTTGTTTCCTTCGAATAAGCAGCTTTTTCAGTGTGATTGCGCGCACACGTGTGGAAAAGTGACGGCCCCTCGCGGTGATCTCTGTAACAGCCGAACGCGCCATGCTCACACAAGCGAATGACTGATAGATGCACAGACGATTTTAAGAATCTACGTGTGGTATTTGAGCGTCTTCCATCAATTGTCGAGGGAAGAGAAAACTATTTTCAGCTGAGTTTGATAATTTATTGTGAATTCCAGGCCACGTGCTATGCTATAACATTTGGCTCACGTGTTCTCGGGAGCCTCTACTACTGATTGGTCGTGTTTTCTGACCATGCTTGAAAAGTGTTGCACAGCCGTTTTAACTACAAAGAAAAGTCATGCAGCGTCGGCTTCTGCAGAGTGCTCATTTTCAGCGCATACGTGACATACGAATACGTAAAACTATGACAGTTGTTTGTTCACACTTGTGCGTTATCTTCGAGAGTCCTTCTTTGTGGTGCAGTGGCGGGCTGATGATATCTAGCTGCTTGTCGTTTGTTGTGTGACATTCTAATTTTTTGCTATCACATTCAATGCTTCGTCCTATATTGACAAAACTGATTTTTGCTGAAGGGAAGCGTGTTATCTTGATTGTGGCCAACGTTTATTATTATTCCGGTGCTGTGACTATTTGAATGTTTATAATTTTGTTTCTTTTCAGTGCTTTCCTTTAGTATATAATTTGTGACACTATAACCTTGTGCTAATTGTTTGTCCCTGCCTATGTTATATGTTACATCTGCTTAGTTCTATTTTGTGCTGTTTCCGAGTAGTACACATGTTTGTCCTTCCAATTAGACCACATTATCTACTCCGAGGCTATTTATCGAACTAAGGCGAGCTCTCTGTATGTACATGAAGATATGGGGCAGAAAAAAATTGCAAATTTATTGGTCTGCTCTTGGGCCTTTAGAGCGCATGCAGTGATGTGGCCAGCTATAATTGCAGCGCAATTTTTTGTACCAAATGAACATTTAAACAAGGTTCACCTCACTCATGTCTCGCAAACCGTGGCGCTATGTAGCTAGTCACAACGAGAACACATTGAAGTCGTCGAGCTTAGACTACGGCCAAAAGTCACTAGTTTGCATAAATAGCTTGCCCTTAGTGTTGCGAAGAATGTACGATTTGTGGCCGAGTCATTTTGCGCTGTGTGTTGTGGAGCGAGAGGTCGTAAGCTCGACTTCTGGTAGCGGAACGTACTTTGTAGTTTTTTTTCTTTGTCTTCTGTAGGTGTATATTTCACTATGCCATACCAGTGACGCAAATACATGAGTGGAGCCATGCATGACAGCGCCATAAAACACTTTCGTGATAGGAAAGTAGGTTGGATAACTGAAACCAAAAGACGTAGGTGAACCTATCAGAAGAGTTAAAGAAAAAGAGCATTCAATTAGTACGCAGAGCACGTTCTTTAAAATTTTTCAAATTTGGACAGTTTTCTGTTATAGTAATTAAGCCTGGAGAGATGTTGCATTGACTGAGTGTTAAGCTTGCAATATGCAATATTCTGGAAACTATTATTCCTTGTGCTCCAGTGCACACCTCAAATTTTTTTTTTGCATAGCTATAGAAAGACAAGTAATGCTATGTATGCTGCTGAAATGCGAAGCAATCCACCGCAGCTGAACCCGGAGACCATGCCATCATATCCTTTCAAAATCTAGTTCAGATTTTATCTTTCGAAATGCGTTACGAAACTCACAATGCGTTAGGAACGTGCATCAAGCGGCAGTGCTGAGGCCCTCAAATGAAAAGCCAACATTAGTTAATAAGGTTGAGGTCTTTCACCTCATCATATATGTAAAAAGCGAATGCACTGCCGCAAAATATGCTGTAGAGGCATGGTGACTACGAAGAAAAAAGAAAAGACTGAAAATAATTTTAAACTTCGTAGCAGGATCTGAAACACTGCAACGTATCAGTTTCTTTAGTGACCATGAGCAAAGTATTGCTTAGTTTTCATTACCTTTTGGTCTAACTATTATTCGGTTCTTTTTGTTTTTATCAAAGACTCCCTCCATAATGACTTTGTTTCTGAAATGTAAGTAATATGTGGATAAGTACATGTGCTTGTCATCGCTAACCAATGGTAATGTTTGTGTGTGCGTACCTTTGGTGCCCTTCGTAAAAGAAGTGATGGTATTCAATAGAATGTGTGGTTATATAGTGCTTTACGTCTACTTCACATCGACGCTTACTCCCTCTGGTTGTGTACATCGTCCAAATGGGAAACGAAGTATTTAAAAACTGGAAAAGAATCGTAATTATCGTAAATCAGTAATTAAAATACTTTGTGGCACAAACCCCACTATTGTAGATATGAATCATAATACAGCTCATCTACACTGCGGTGTACAGCTATCATTACAATTACATTACTATCCACAATAATAAGCTCAATGTAACTACTACTACAGCAGGACACCGCTGTTACAAGTTTTCATTCCTTACCGCAATGCGCCGACAGTTACGGAGGTGAGGTTCGGACAAGCGCGAAATGCTGTCAACGTTTCATGTATCATCGTCATACTCTACATACATGCACTATAGTTGCTGGCTATTTTTTAAAACATCTGAAGAGTGCCGCTAATCTGAGCCAGCGCAACCTATTTTCACGATGGTTTCGAAGCCATTCGTGACGATGTTATTATTTTTGTTAGTTGTTTCTAATTCAAGTTGGTGTTTGAACATTCCGCTGTACGTTCCGATCTGCTCATCGTTCTTTGGTTGCCTCTGAAGCTTCTTACTATCGCATTCACTGTTTCGCTCTTGCGACAAAACTGTGGCGTGTTTGTTGTGTCGATCAGCAGTATCGTGTGGAACAGCGCATAAGCGACTATCAACGTGATAGCAATAAATAATTCGTTTCGTGGAAGTTATGTCATCGGTGTCGGTGTCATTAGTAGATAGCGAAAAGTCATCATTGTGGTCGAGCGAAAACTCCCAATATATACACGAAATAGGCAAGAGTTTGCATCGGTTCAAGTGAACAGCTCACTCAGGACCTCTGCAAAAAATATATAGGTGCTATACCACAGAGCGATAAGTTGCAAGCAAGAATTGGCTTCTGTTCAAGAGAATAGCACACCCAGGACCTCTGCGTAAAAGCATATAGGTGGTATACCACACAGTGATGAGTTTCTGTTTGACTTTGTTTCGGAACATTGATAATAAATATTGGGGTTTAACGTCCCAAAACCAGCATATGATTACGAGAGACACCGTAGTAGCAGGCTCCAGAACTTTCGCCCAACTGGGGTTCTTTAATGCGCACTTAAATTTTATGCACACGGGTGTGAAGCCTTTTTGCCTTCATTAAAAATGCAGCGGCTATGGCCGGGATTCGATTGGTACTGACTTATATAAAATCCATGTTGTCGGAGAAGTCTCCTAATGCATGTAATATTGTGTTGCATAAGTCTGGAATCGCACCAAACGTTTAAACACCGGTTAACCTAAAGGTCCACCTGTTGCAAAGCATACATGCATAATTGATCATCTTTATCACCTACAGCAGCAACATAGTGTGCAGCTGCGAGGGTGCACATGTTGCCCTAAGAACGCATATTGCAGGCACTTAACCAATTCGGAAAAGGAACAATTACACTGTAGTGGGCACTTCTCCACTCTACACGTTGCAAGCCAACTAGGGTGGCTCACAACGGCCAACTTCATGCACAGAGACGCTCCTTTCCTTGCGGCACTGAGCCTATTTAGCAGCGAAGCCAGGCTAGCGATTGAGAATGCCATGCGAATGTGACTCGATTGCGGTGTAGTGTACACTCGAAGGCAAAAATCAGGTATCGGTAAGGTTGCCGTAGCGTGAAGCATTTGCGAGCTACTGCCTCAATATCTTTCGGAAATTCTTTAAACGAAAGCATTTTGCAGAACCCAGCCTCCACTCTACTTTCTAAACGTTTGCAGAGAAAGGGTACAGTAATGTGTCTTTTTCCAGTCTCTGTCAAAAAAAGTATAGAGTAGAGAATGTCATCTCTCTTTTGATGAAGTACTTCCTTTTTTAAAGCTTGCCTGAATAGTGTTGAAAGAACCTCAAAAACTGTCCGTATAGCAATAAAAGCTGCGTCGCTCACGACGTGTTTCGCTGCTCTCACAGAATAACATGGGTGATTTATGCATCGGTATTATCAATACGTTTTCTATTTAGCGGCTTAGTATAGATTGTCGCTTCTACATAGCGCAATAAAAACCTCGGAGTGTTTTTGCTCCGGCATTTATATCTCTTAAACATTCGACGGTTCAAATAACTAAATATATATAAATGGAAATGCTACCTTTTTCATGGCGTAAGTCTTTTCTGCAATGTTCCACTTGCATTGTAACGTGGTGAAATGGGCGCTAACTAAAACGACAATTAGCGATTTGCTTCCTTTCATTCTTTTGGAGCTAATACAAACGGGTTACAGAGAAGTGTACGTGCGAAACAGAAAATGAAACACAAGGTTTTTCTATGCCACATGTGGTCGGAACCACAATACCGCATTGTTAACTCTATTTACGTAGGTGCTTCTCTGTATATCTTCTATGAAGTTGCTGTACCGTCTTTCACAACGCCGCCTAATAAAGATGATATACTGAAAAATGCATGTTTTTTTTTTTTGGCCTAAGAAGTAGTGCCTATGTTCTGTGGCATTTTTTAGACACTCGCTCCATAGTAATACCGAGCGCAAAAATTTCGTTTTCTAAAATATGCTTACAATGCAGTCTAATTGTGCAGCCAGGTGGCAGAAGTGCAGAACGCTGCTAATAGCAGTTTAAGATTATTCTCGAGAATATTATTTGGCAATTAAAAAAAAGGAATTGCCGTGCACGGAGTGATTTGGTAAAGTGTAGAACGTTTTAATTTGCCTAAAAATTACCCGTTGTGCCTTCAATCTCCTCTGTCACGCACATAGTACTGAATCTGCGTTGCTCCTGACAAAGTATTTCTAAAAACTTATGAATTTTACTGCAGTGGAAAGGCAGTGTCATATATGAACTAATTTTTTTTCTCAAGTAAGAAAAAAATCACAAGACTTTTTTGCTATAGTGAAAGAAAGAACACCATCAAGACTTCGTCGAGCTCCATTACTAAAGAAATAAAATTTTGACCATAAGAGAAAGTCCTTTCAAGAATTACATTATTATTTCCCGAAGAACAACATCCGTATTTTCTATATTCATTTTAGGAAATAAGACAATTACCGTTCTCTGCTTTTTTTATTGGAGTCCGCAAAATAATGAATGTAAACGCAAACAGAACAGCTGCAAGAGTAATTATAAAACTGAAATGTTTTGTGAAATCTGTGCTTAAGCCATAACTATAAATTTTAAACCGTAACCACCGTAACATCACTGTAACACCATAAGAATAAACTTTAAAAATATCTTCTATGCTCTTTGGTTATCTGCTAATTAACCTGGATGTTCTCCTATAAATGTACTTGAAACGCTGGTTTTGGTGAAATGACTCGGTTTGTGAATTCAGACAATGCTTCATCCAACCAGTGTTTTCTTTAGGGCAAATAAATTTTGCTTTTCGCAGCATTTCATGCAACCCGGTACAAACCACGTTCCACTTTCTATAGAAAATCACTTGGTTGCCAGAACAAAACACATACGCGCATGAGTCTTTGCGGGAAGTATACAGTTGAAAGGGGAAGGCTACCATCTAGACAAACGAGAAAACGTCATTTATTTGGTTGGCATACTCAGAACGCTGATTTTCAGCTGTTTAGAAAAGATATTGGCACCTTGGTAAAAAAAAAAACACTTGTGCAAAAGTGCTTCCACTTTTAACTGTGGCAGTGACGAAATAATTTTGTGAGACTCTCTCTCTCCAAAAAAAAAAAAACGCTACACCTGCGCAGAACGCGCAGTACAGTCACAGCGAAAGCTTGAAGAGCGGCCTTTCAGACACTTTTCTAAACTCATTTTGGTTAACTAATACAGCACCCTTGCTGGATATGCGTTACGCCAAGAACAATCTTAAGTTCAGAGTAGTATGCCGGCATTTACTATGATATATCCTTCGTTATTCCGAGAAGTTTGGTATCCGCTCAACATTTGCATGAAATTTTGTGCCACTTGTTCATGCAGTCACTGACGATGATGAAGAATTATGCCTGAATTGGGTATGCGCTCTTCCCATGCGTGTTTTGCCCCATTGAAGGGGGAAGGGGGGATCGGTATACGCTCCCGCGTCCCCGCTTCTCCTGCGGTGGCGGAAAAAACATGCGCCTTCGTGTTTCACTGGCAGAATTGCGTTGTAGTTGCCGGGCGCACAAAGGTCACTACGCTCGCTCACTGCACAGGCCCCGTTAGCGAAAAGAGCGCGCTTCACAGACACAGCGAACTGACAACTGGGACACTTTTTAGTTTGCACGCATCTGTACCTGTGATTCCGTTTCGTGCGTCGTTTTTTTTTTTTGCAAACAGCTCATTGAATATTGAGCTGTAAACTTTGTTAGTTTGCATTCGTCCTGCATGTGTTCTTTCCACGCGTCATTTGAACGTGAGCAGCGCGCAGCACGTTCCGATCTGCTTGCCGTTCTCAGCGTTATATTCCAAGTTGTTGCTATCGCATTCATTGCTTGGCTCCTACCGCGAAACTGCGACTTTTTTATGTGCTAGTGCAGCCAACTACGCAGAAGTTATGTCTCGACGTCACCGAGCGCCAACACATTCGGTAAATCATGGTGAACAACACACCCTCCCATGAAATCGCCACGCTCGCGGGAACGCTGCTTGCGAGCCCGTCTCTGCTTTTGACCCATAGGGGCAGGTAGCATTGTCAGGGCTTTGTGCATTGCCTATATACTGTACCTTCGTAACGACCCTCCTCACCCCGTGCAATGCATCTAGGAGGCATGCATAATTAATAAATATATACTTATATAATGAATAAAAAATAAATAACTATTCATTCTGGGCTCACAGAAAAACTGGACTCAAATATTCGCCAACTTTATTATTGTTTCGTCGTACTGCATTGAACTTTCTCAACTCCGTGTTTCGTTTTAGGCATTGGTACGATGCTTTTTACAGAGAGCATTGTCACGCCAGTTCATAAACATCAACAATTGTATTCTGGTGTCCATCATATTATCTGTTTGCTGTGCTTTGTGCAGAGCACAGCAATTCTTGACAATCATAGAGACTCTTCGACATTATTTTGTTAACATTACTCGCAGGACGCCAGTGGTCAAGTGTATTCGAAAACTAACACGAGCACGAACAATAACGCAGAAAGGTTTGATTACCGCCCTACAAAAGACGATGCTCTCAGCAGATGATGACAATATCGACGGCCAACGTTGTGTTACCGGCAACCAGTGCCCAGCGTGTATTGTTTTCATGCAGTTTAATTCTCCGTTTCCCAGCCATAAGTTCTTCCTAATAAAAGTTTTGTATTTCCCACTCCTGCTGTAGCTTTCTTCACCTTAGGGCTACGGAATAGTATATTTGTATTGTTGTTGTCATTTCTCCCGATTACACAATTTAGCTGGTTGTAAAGAAATGGCAACTAGATATTATTGAGTGTGGGCAAATATACCGTACACAAGTCATTAGGAATTCACTCTGGAGTAGCAATCCTGATAGTATGTTCCGCCTCTTCTATTATTTTATTGAGAACTTTACCCTTTAGAGGCCCCACAGGCTTTCTTTTTCATAAGATGAAGCCTCGAAGGAGTTGCAAAATAATTATTGAAGAAAATACTAAACGTTGATACAGAAGTGACGTCTTTAGTCGTATATCTCAGAATCACCAAGTGGTGTCACAATAACGTATTCGAATTTGCTTTATAGATGACGTTATGGTTGTAGATACGTTTACAAAAAATACGTTAGCGCTCCACTTGGTCAATGGCTAGCCTTCGACTGTGGAATTCGACATCGTTCCTGGTTCTTTCCCGTGGAGTATGCCTTGACACATTGGTCTGTAGATCACTTGTCCTCTAAGGTCACGCCTCTTGAATTTTCTAACACAGTCTTTTCGAGGCCCTTTTGCCACAGATGAATTTCTGAGTCGCAAATCATAGCTGCGAAATGTACCTAGGAAAAGAAACAAGGATGTTCAAAAACGGTTATTTATTAAGAAAGCCAAGAAAGTTTAAATATTCATAATACTGCTGCTGATCATTAAAAACATACGGGTATTACTATATCCGTCTTCTTGTACTTGGCATGGTTTGAAATTGTTCCTGGCAACTAATATGTAAAACAACTACATTTGATTTGAACAGAGTGTTTGAACAAGCAGGGACGTTTCGGCTTCTCTGCTCATATGAGTTGAATTAAGCCATAACCAGCTCAGACAATTCTCGGTGCCAGTATAAGAACGATGGATATGCAGATATTTCAAGAAGACTTGACATTCATGCTGAAGCGTGCCTGATTCACATTAGAGTTTTGTAATTCAGTTATTCATTCTTGTCGCTTTAAATGGTGTATATTTATTGCCAGTACTGTTACAGTCCCCAGCATGCTAGTTTGTACAAAAGCCTTCACAATAAAGCAAATTCAACTATCGATTTTAGCATTGATGGTCAGGTGTTGGCAGGAACCGAACACAAGGCACTAATAAGATTTTCTTATTCGTCTTCGTGTACCAGGGTTAAATGCGGTAATACTAGAAAAATGAAGGTTAGTCCTAGATGCTCACCCTGAGAAGCTGCATGTATAGGCAATTAAGAGCACACGGGGAAGGTAAGCGCCAGTCTTCCTTCTATACTTTATATTTACTTGCAAAGAATACGGTGCAATGGGATATACCATACACATGCATTGAATTTGCACTTGTTGCACCTTGTAGTCCCGTTTAGCCAACCATGATTGACGTCGGCAGTCTCAAACATCTTTCCTTGAAAAGATGAAAAACCTCGGCGTCTGAATATATAGAGCAATACTTGGACTGAATTTTGGTATCTAACTTTTTCAAGTTATATGAACATGAACAGTGAAAAAAAAACAAAAAAGCAAAATAAAGGAACTGACCGCCAAACAATCTTGTGACCATGAACACTGCGCAGCTGTGATCAGAACTCATGTAGAGCATCTCTTCGTGCAAGTCATAAACACCCCCTGAAATTTCAGATGCATAGGTGGTATTTAGAAGAATCTGATTAAGGATATACCAGGTATATCACACATCAATATTTTGTGTACGACGTACTCAGCTAATATCGTTTCATAAGATCGAAGGTAGAAAAAAATGTTGAAGTTTGAGCAAGTTTTCTCAGTTTGCCCTGTATCACTGTGTAATTATTGTGATTTTGACTCCTAAAAAGTAATATGCACGTACAAATTGAATTCTGGTTTCAATCTTATTCATGATATAATGTACAACTTCAATGATGACAAATGTCGCAAGTATACATTTAAAGCTGAGCTCGAAGCATGCACCAAGTTTTACAAACGCGAAAATGGTAAAACCAGCATAATTCGTAATAAGCAGCTCCCTAAGAAAGGCCCGAGCTTTGAGCGGTTTAAAGAGATTAGCCACCGAAGCTGCATTGTTGCCAGATCTGCTTTTAACCTGCACATACTTCGTCAGAATATGTGAGTAATAATCATGTATTTTCAATGAAACTTCACTAAACGGCACTGCGAGTTTTACCAGGCTGAAGCTCGCATCTGGGGTCATCAGGGAAAAGTCTCACTATTTCTGGTATACAAACAACATATAAAAAATCTAGAACATAGTGGCACACATTCAGCACCTGCACAAAAGTTTCATACAATGAACGGGGAAGGGGGGTGTTTCCTTCAAGCGAAGGGCGTGTCTGTACCATAGATGTGACAACGCCATGAAGTCGGAAAGAACAGCTAAATTCTTTAGAAGTGCTTTGACTCTGTGCTAAAAAAACTACTAGGTTTGCTTTTTGTCCCGAATTACGTTCTTTGATATAGTTATGGCGTTTATTAGCAGGCACACAGCGAGTATACACAATGGCGACAGTAACAGCCAAGCACGGACTCTCAGCGCGAGCGGCGTCCTTTTTTTGGGTAGACCCACTAGAGAACACTTGAGAGTTTGACCCACTTCAGTGTTCGGCGGCTTCTCTACAATTACCCCGGGGTCGAAGAGGGAGCCGCCTGGCGACCTAACAGCTTGTCACTACGAGCGGGTCATAGTAAGCCTTCAGGAGCTCCACGTTGACTATGTCGCGCCCGCGACGGCGCATGTCCGAAGATTGTTCAATTGGCTCGACAAGATAGTTGACTGGAGATGTGCGCTCGATCACACGGTAGGGACCTTCATATTTCGGGAGTAGTTTGGAAGAAAGGCCAGCTACAGAGGTTGGGATTGAGAGCCATACAAGGGAAACAGGAAGAAACGTGGGTTCAGAAGTGGCGGAGCCATCACGAATACTCTTCTGCTGCTCTTGCTCATGCGTCGTAAATGTCTTGGCCAGCTCGCGACACTCTTCAGCAAGCCTGGCTGTCTCGGAAATAGGTGCACACTCAGATGGATCCGGCGTGTACGGGAGTATCGTGTCAACGGTGTGTGACGGGTGCCTTCCATACAGCAAGAAGAAAGGTGAAAAACCGGTCGTGCTCTGAGGGGCGGTGTTGTAGGCGTAGGTGACGAAGGGAAGTATAGTATCCCAATTCGTATGGTTGGCGGCGACGTACATCGAAAGCATGTCGCCGAGGGTGCGGTTAAAGCGTTCGGTCAGACCATTCGTCTGCGGGTGGTAAGCAGTTGTTTTGCGGTGGACAGAATGGCACTCCGTGAGAATGGCTTTGACGACTTCTGACAAGAAGACAAGGCCTCGATCGCTGAGAAGCTCCTGAGGTGGACCGTGGCGCAGTATAAATCGATGCAGTAGGAAGGACGCAACATCACGCCCAGTAGCCGCAGGGATAGCAGAGGTTTCAGCGTATCGCGTTAAATGATCTACGGCGACGATGGCCCAGCGGTTACCAGCCGACGTCGGAGGAAGTGGTCCATACAAACCGATACCTATGCGCCCAAACGGACGCTCAGGGCAAGGTAACAGTTGCAGACTGGCTGACGACATGTGTGCTGACAGTTTGCGGCGTTGGCAAGCGAGGCAGAAGCGAACAAACTGCTGCACGTAGCGGTACATCCCGCGCCAGAAGTAGCGTTGTCGAATGCGACGGTAGGTTTTGAATACCCCAGAGTGCGCGCATTGCGGATCAGAATGGAAGGATTCACATATCTCTCACCGCAGACTGCGGGGTATCACGAGTAACCACTGCCGGCCATCGGCGTCGTAATTGCGTCGGTGTAGAAGGCCGTCACGGATGGCGAAATGGCGAGCCTGACGACGCAAGACACGCGTGGATGGCGTTGCGGATGAATCAGAGAGCAAGTCGATGAGCGGGCCGATCGAATTATGCTTTCGCTGTTCGGTAGCGATGATGTCAACATCAATGGCAGAAACAGCATCCGAGGATACTGAGCAGAGCATATCACCTTCAGGCAGAGGGGAGCGCGAGAGGGCGTCGGCGTCAGCATGCTGGCGTCCGTTGCGGTACAGCACGCGGATGTCGTAGTCTTGTAAGTGAAGAGCCCAACGGGCGAGACGGCCTGAAGGATCCTTCAATGATGAAAGCCAGCATAGTGCATGATGGTCGGTTACGACATCGAATGGGCGACCATACAAATAAGGTCGAAACTTTGTAAAGGCCCAGACGACCGCCAGGCACTCTTTCTCCGTGACGGTGTAGTTTGTCTCGGCTCTCGTGAGCGTACGGCTTGCATATGCTATGACATATTCGGGGAATCCGGGTTTGCGCTGCGCCAGGACAGCGCCGAGGCCTACACCACTGGCGTCTGTGTGCACCTCCGTCGGTGCCGTAGGGTCGTAGTGGCGTAGAATGGGAGGAGACGTCAGCAAACGGCGGAGCTTCGCGAACGCGTCGTCGCACTCAGACGACCACGAATTGAGGGGCCCGTTACTTCCAAGAAGCTTCGTCAGCGGTGATATAATCGTAGCAAAGTTTCGTATGAAGCGTCGGAAGTATGAGCACAGGCCCACGAAACTACGCAGTTCTTTGACGGACGCAGGTTTGGGGAATTCAGCCACGGCCCGAAGCTTGGCTGGGTCAGGAAGAATGCCATCCTTAGACACGACGTACCCTAGGATGGTGAGTTGCCGTGCTGCAAAGCGGCACTTCTTCAGATTTAGTTGCAAGCCGGCATTGCTCACACGTGCGAAAACTTCTTTCAGACGTTGGAGATGTGTGGAGAAATCTGGGGCGAACACAACAACGTCATCGAGGTAACACAAGCACGTGTGCCAATTCAAGTTGCGCAGAACGGTGTCCATCATGCGCTCAAAGGTCGCAGGTGCATTACGTAGACCAAGCGGCATGACGTTGAATTAGTACAAGCCGTCGGGTGTGATGAACGCAGTCTTCGGTCGAGCGTCATCAGCCATGGGTACTAGCCTGTACCCCGAGCGCAGATCGAGAGAAGAAAAAAATTCGGCTCCGTGAAGGCTGTCAATTGCGTCATCGATGCGCGGCAGTGGGTAAACATCCTTGCGAGTGATCTTATTGAGCCGTCTGTAGTCCACACAGAACCGCACAGAACCATCTTTCTTCGCGACAAGAACAACAGGAGACGCCCATGGACTGTTCGAGGGCCGAATGACGTCGCGTCTGAGCATATCATCAACCTGCTCATTAATTTCCCGACGTTCCGCAGGCGACACGCGGTAGGGACGTTGCCGTAATGGTGGATGGGCACCAGTGTCGATACGATGTGTAACAGCGGACGCGCGACCGAGAGAACTGCGCCCGACATCGAAAGAAGATTGATATTCTCACAGCAGGTCCAGAAGCTGGGAACGCTGTACCGACGTAAGATTGTCATCAATGTAAGGGCCAAATACATCAGGAGATGATGAATCATAAGTGGAAACAGCGCTGACGGTACACGAACTGGGACAACGCGAGTCATCAGGTACGTCCAGGACTTGTGCGTTATCCACTGGTTCCACTCTGCCGAGACATTCCCCTCGAACCAAGGTAACAGTGTACGGGGATGGGTTGGTCACAAAAATAGCGGCGTTGCTCTGGGTGATTTGCACGGTCGCGAAAGGTACTAGGAACCCTTTTCTTCGGCAAGCACGGTCGGATGGCGAAACGAGTGCAATTGTGTCGGAGAGTCCAGCGCAGTAGACAGATACACCCATCGCCGAGCTTGGAGGCACTATGGTATCGTCTTTCACGAGAATCTTACTCAGTTTCGAGGGACTGTCTTCCGGCGTCAAATGCGAGAAGGGTGAGAGTTCAATTTCGGCAGCAGCACAATGGATGACGGCGCCGTTGCGGGAGAGAAAATTCCACCCCAGGATGACGTCATGAGACCATGCAAGAATGATGATGAATTGGCCGACATACAGAACGTCCTGAACGACAACGCGAGCTGTGCACTCTGCTGAAGGATGGATACGATGTGAACCGGCAGTACGGAGGGACAACCCAGAAATCGGCGTCGTCACTTTTCGAAGCAAGCGGCAAAAGTTTTCGTCCATAACGGATACTGCAGCTCCAGTGTCAATAAGAGCAGATGCATGAACACCGTCCACAAGCACGTCTATGACATTAGATGAGCGGCTCTGAGGGCTTTCACATCGCAATAGCATCGCAGTCCTTGCCTCGAGGACTGCGACGACTAGTTTTCCCGCTCATGAGTAGCCGAACTTGGCCTCATGGGGGACAGAGAACGACGTCGTGGAGACGGCGACCTTCGAGGAGATGGACCTGGGCGAGACGGCGGTGGCATAGACGGTGGTTCGTCGTGACAGGGACGGCTGAGGTGGCCAGCAATAGGCGAAGAAATTGGAGCCAGCTGTACACGATGACAATAACGGGCTACGTGACCGGCGTAACCGCAGGCAAAGCAGACGGGCCGGTTGTCGGGTGTGCGCCATCGGTTCGCTGGGGTAGGTCTTGTCCATGACGCAAGAGCCGATGGACGGAACGGTGGCTGGAAAGGCTGCAGGGGGTGCTGGAGCTGAGTCTGAGAGGTCACGTTAACATACGTAGCCGGCATAGCCGCTGCAAAAGATGGAGGTCGTGCAACAGCTTCGGCGTAAGTCAGTGGGGCGGGTGGTTGAACGACTGGAGGCAGCCTGGCGACCACTTGGGCGTAACTTGGGGCGCAGGGGCCGGAAGCTGTTGTGGTTGGTATGCAGGCATGACCTCCGCTATTTTCTGCTCAATCGCTCGGCGGATGGGTGGAAGAATGGTAGTGGCCGATTGTTGAGCAGCCGGTGGGTGGGCAAAGGGCAGGAGAGAGAACTGCCGCGCGATTTCCTCACGTATGAAGGCCTTGAGGTCTGCCAGCAGTGCCACCTGATCACAGCTCGCCTACAAGCCTGCAAGCCCTGCATCTCGTGGTGTGGAGCGACGGGTCATCGAACGCTGCCGGCGGAGCTCCTCGTAGCTCTGGCACAGCGTGATGACCTCAGCTACTGTGCCTGGGTTTTTGGCAAGCAGCATCGTGAAGGCGTCATCGTCAATGCCCTTCATGACGTTCCGGATCTTGTCTGATTCGGACATGCTGTCGTTGGATTTCTTGCAGAGGTCCAGGACATCTTCTATGTAACTGGTGAATGATTCACCGGCCAGCTGAGCGCGTTCGCGTAAGCGCTGCTCGGCTTGCAGCTTACGAACGGCAGGGCGGCCAAAAACGTTGGTGATAGCGGTCTTGAAATTTGACCAGGTTGCGAAATCGGACGCGTGGTTGTTGTACCACAAGCTTTCAACGCCCGCAAGGTAGAACACCAAGTTTGTCAACTTGCCGTCCTCGTCCCATTTGTTGGGGACGCTCACGCGCTCGTAAATAGCAAGCCAGTTCTCCACGTCAGTGCCATCGGCGCCCGTGAAGATGGGTGGATCTCGGATCCTGGGGACACCGGGACAAGGGGGTGGCATGGAAGGAGGCGTTTGCTGAGAGGCGTCGTGGGACATGGTAGATTGCAGGGTACGTGAGCGCAGTTCCCAGGGCATCAAAGGGGATCGTAGCACTCTCCACCAATTTGTTATGGCGTTTACTAGCAGGCACACAGCGAGTATACACAATGGCGACAGTAACGGCCAAGCACGGACTCTCAGCGCGAGCGGCGTCCTTTTTTTGGGTAGACCCACTAGAGAACACTTGAGAGTTTGACCCACTTCAGTGTTCGGCGGCTTCTCTACAATATATTCACTGATAGTTTTAAAGCTGCCCACGAGTTGCACGCTGAACCGCTTATCATGGTGCAGCAATAGTGTGGAGGTAAAGCATACGTATCAGATTGATTCTCGTTTACGCAGAATTTTAGACCAGCTGAAAACAATGCGCGCGATGTTTAAACAAACCGGAAGAAGTGGCCTAGTATTGGTGACCAGTGCCGGTGACGCGCTTTCTCACGATGCTTCTAACAGGAACCCCAAAAGACATGGACAATCGCATCTTGTATCCGTCTTAGCGTCCATGGTGTTGTTTCCTTGGGTGTTACGCACTATTAGGTGAAGTATCATCAATCGGCAACTCACGAAATTAGCCACTCTTAGAAGTCCATTAAAAAATTACTGGCCAGTTTCTTAACTAGGAGGTAGCAAAATGGGAACGTGCCTCACCCTCCGCATTTTTTTTTGTTGCGGTCGCATACGTGTTCTGCCACAATTCGCGTGTGACTCGGGATAACTGAAAGCAACAACATGTTGAAAAAGATATGTGTTCTTAGGGTCGGGATATTTTTATGCAAAACGCCTTATATTGTTTACAGAAAAACAATTTATCAGCCAGGCATTGGTGCTTAAAAGATAAGCTGAATACAAAAGAAGCAGTGCAACCTTGGTCTCTGTAACTGTGGTTTCCTACCTGGCGTCACGCAGTGAATTCCACACATAAGGCACGAGAATGCAAGCGCGTCCGGGAAGTCTGACAAGAGGCATGTTTGAGGTGGAGAATGTGGTCTTCAACGTGGTTTTGGTGAACATATATACACCGCTCAGTGTGCGCCTCAGTGGTGTTGTCATCAGCGATATACCGTGGTGTACTCTACACAGTAGTTTGAACGTTACTGCCGACATTCATACTTACACCTTTGTTAACAAAGCAATCTCCGCCAGCCGCTTCATAATCTCAAATAATTCTACTGCGTTTTCATCCTAAGTACCACAGCCGGAGCTCAGGTGTTTTGTAATCATTCGATAGGCCTCAGCACTTCCTCTCTCAGCGCTGCCTTTCTGCCCAGTGTCTTTGCTACAGACATTTCAACATTGTTCTCCTTCCCTTCTTGCTCGCAGAAGTTAGCACGCCAGAGGAATTGAGCATGATCAGAATTTTCTAAGTGCCTCCATCAATTTGTTCGAATCATCGCAACTGCAAAGTGTCAGTTTTCAAAAACACAAAAAGGTGCTCGCTCTGTGTTGTGTAAATTTCAAAGCACCTGTAGGAAGCAGACCAAAATAATAGGAACAATTGAGCCCAAGTACTTGACCTACCTTCTGTGTGCACAAGCATGTGCTTCTTTCGGCGTTCGTGGAATTCACCATGCAATACCGCAGATGTTCTGTGAAGACAAGATGCAAAACAAGAAGTCTGATTCACAAAGTATGTGTGCGATTGGGGAAGACACAACTCATGCTTATGTACTGCAGTTGTGAATGAAAAACGTACACCTGTGTTGGCCGAGATATTATTATTTTTCAATCGGCGGTCAAAAATTTCATAAGCAAATGTGATTTAGGCTGGTAACTCGTGCTTTACAAAGCAAATTCAAGCATATATTTATAATCGAACATAATTGCTCACCTTCCTTTGCGGTCGTAAGACGCTCTAGTGAAATTTATTGCAGTGGCGGAAATGTTTATCATCACATCCACTTCGCATAAAATGTCCGTGCGTCTGCTCGTTGTGTACGTCCATATAGGTTCTTTAGAATCGAGGAACTACACGAAGAAAAATAGTAGGTTCATTGGTATAGAGCATCTCATAATCGTATGTTATATATGTATATTTCTGTTAAAATCACGAAATGCTGCTGATAAAATATTGAAAGTATATCATTGACATGGTAAACATATACGCCTACAAACATTTGATTGAGACATTGTAGAAGAGCCCATTTTATTTTTAATAAGCATGAACTTATACGAGCCGAGCCGTAGAAAACCCGATAATGCAACATTCTTTCCACAGGAGAGAAAGTCACTTCTATTATCAGAATTCGCATGAACTGCAACATATATTTCGTCTAGTTCAGCAGTCATGTTATCATGCCTTCTTCTAAGCTGATTGCTCCGCATATGCTAATAAAATTTGCATACGTCCCCACAAGAAAGCTTTCACTTTGTCCTTCCATATTTTGAATGTGCTGCCTGATGGTGTCTTGTCTTGCGTACCAATGATCAGAGCACAGGGGAGAGTGGATGCGCTACTCTAATGTAACGAGCAATAAATCAGTGTCAATGTGCACGATCGTGTATATGTCCAGTAATAGAAACCAAAGAGGGCAAGTGTAACAAATGTTCGACAAAACATGACCAGACAAGGATTTCAGTATGAAGAACGATACAACGCCGAGAATAAAGTCAACTTAACACTAACACATTCCTAGCGATTGGGTTAAAACGGAGCGTGCTACGTATATAAACGACGCGAAGGGGAAGTTTACCAATACTCTATCTCACAAGCTGGCGGTAGCACTATGAAAGCTGCGGGTGCACGGCGGTTGTATCCCAACGAACCACAAAATTGTAGGCTCTTTGGGCATGTATCTTATGTTGGTCATAAGTGCTTTTGTGCGTGCTCCTGAAATGTGGAACCAACTAGAAGCCTGCGCTGTGATTACTTCCGCTTTAGTATTGTATTTTGTTTAGTATTTTTTACCTTCTGCCAACGTCATCCATTAAACAGTTTCCTGCACTTTCACGAATTATGTTGAGAGCATTCTAGAAATTTATGAATTGAGCACTAATTAATTAGAATTTTCAAAAAAGCAATGAATAAAGCATGTGGGCAAACAAACGCGAGTCAAAAATGGGAGGCGAATGCTGTAAAAAGTGGTGCACCGTCCTTGGAAAACATGGCTTCATCAAGTGTATAGTCGCGTCTAGTTCATGCCATTGTTCGAAAGTTAAATTTTATTCGAAAGAGGCGAAGACGCTAGTGCTAACTGTCCTAGATACGCTTTGGAATGATTGCGTAGAAGAAGCCAGCATGACGTTTCTCGTTAAGAAGACTGCAAAACCAACGATAGTGAGCGAGTGGATGCTGTAGAAGTGGGCGTCTGAGAAAGATAAGGCGGGCAGAGTGTTGGCATCGAAGAAGCGTTGTGGTGAGAAAGGATGCCAGTGCAAAGATAAGCTGGAGAACTTTGACCTGGGAGTGCTCCGCAGGACTGTGCACTGTTTCTTTCACGGAAACGAGACCCACACTGCCACCAAGCTTAAGCGCCCCATCGCAGAGGACAACGAGTTGACATCCCTGTTGGCAGCAACTAAGTGCAGGATGTTGATAAAGCTTGTCTTCCGATGTAATAAGCGGTCTATAAAATGCGCTATGGCGTGTGCCACGTTGGCGCATATGCTAGGAAGCTGTCGTATTCTCCCTTGTCTCTTTCTATTGGTACGTGTAGCGACATGACGATGCGCGAAAAATAAACCTGCTGGTACAAAAAGACGCTTGCTGACAATTTGGCTCCATCCATTTCACGCTGACTTTGTGTAGATCGTAAAAAAGATCAGTCATGGCATCACGTTTTTTTTTTGTACGCCTCTAAATGGTAATTACTTCTAATATTGCAAGTGGTAAACATTCCCACAGCGGTTTGGGTGTCTGAACAGTCACGCATCACATAATTTGGGTAACGTCAACATTTTCTATATATACCTCTGTTACGGGGGCGCTTGTTAAGAACAGACATTCAGGAATTATGTCACCGCCCGTGATTTTGTGAACTGTGCATTCTGGAATACGTTGCGGTGAGAAAATTTGGAAGTCTTAACATTAAAGAGCATTGCTTTAAAACAGCAGAAGACTCAGTAGAGACAGGTGACCTTCAAATGTTTTTCTCGTATTCCGCGAGGAGCAATTGCAATAACAGACATCTAAATACAAAAACTAACAAACCCAGTTCTTGAACAGTGTGGTGTGATTCATTTGGCATCAGGCAGCAAGAAAAGGTTAACGTCAAAATGATAGTTTCAAAAAATTTCCATTCACCAAACCGGAATCGAACTTTGGTCCACTGAGTTGCAAACAATCTCTTGGTGCGGGCACTAAACTAATTAGGCCACAGCTGACAATGTTCGTTGGTTAATAAAACGTGGAAGAACTTGAAATCGCCCTCACGTTCCTAGTGCTGCAACCAGCTTGTGAGACGGAGTATATAATTTCCGTTCTACACTGTAAACATATATAGAACTGTTCTTTTGCGCGAATTTCTCTGCAGTTTAACATTCTTTGATCCTTGCTTCACACAGCGCCGCCGTATTTCGCAGGCTTCCAGAACACATTGCTCTGAATTGAGTGATTTACGTAAGAATAGTATGCACACACACACAAAAAACAGCCTAAAACTTCCGACTGTGATATTGACGAGTATGCGTCCTTAACCAATACGAACCGAAGTAGCGCTTATTTATTCTTCAAGCGAGTATGTTATTTCCTAAGAGTTTTGGGTAAGCATGCATAATTGCCTCTTCACCCCAATTGCTGCTGCACTAGATCAAAGATTTAGCATTTTATTGGTTCACACTGAGGCCATGCTGAGTCACATGAAGAACATGGGTATGTCCTTGTGGAATTTGTCGTTCACACATATCATTAGGCTCAGAAGATCGAACGCGCTCGTAGCACCGCGTTCGGAATACTGTATTACTGCTATGCTCCCTGGGTACACATTGTAGAATACTTCTGGGTAATTTTTTTTTCAGTGAAAAACCACAAGGCCGTAAAAGAAGTTGAGCTTTACAATCCTATTGTGCTGAGTGCTATATTTTTTGCACCGTCTAGCAGCCCAGGCGGATTTAAAACAGGTGCAAGCATGTTATTCAGCACCACTCAATAAACAAAGAGTTGATAGAAGAGTAACGGCAAGCATTATAGAAGCTCGGAACGGTAGAGCACTATATTGTGCATGCAATGCGTTTACGTTTGAGCAGTACTTCTGCAGCGGCGACTTCACTGACATGACACAGTAAAACCCTCTTCCATAGAGAATTAACACACAGAAATTATCTCACCTTAAGCGAAAAGGATTATTTGAATGCTCGAGCGGTCTGGATTTCCGTTTTTCACAGTACCACGCTTCTTAATGTCGTGAAGTTGTAAGTGACAATATCATGAATGTCGAAGTCGTAAAGTTCTAAGCGTCAACAACAATTTGCTGCTTGACAGCAACAAAATGTTATTGAGCTATTACTGAACTAGGTCCGATATAACAGTTTGTAATTATGGTGTTTCTAGGAGCCTTGTCTGCAGTGTTGTATAAGAGCGAATAGATTACTTTTGTAGTCAAGTCTGCATGGTCACTGATTAAGCAAATACAAAATATTAGCGAAAAACTAGCCTTCTTTGAAGGTGAAAACTCGAAACACTATTGTCAATTTTAATAAAGACATTTATTTTCAAGTGGTGTGTCGCGAAGATGAAAACTCCAAAGTGAAATGTGCAATTGGTGTCTATATTGCTAGCACAGTAGTGAAGTGTTGCTTCTGAAGTACACACTACAAGGACAAGCTTGATAGTGATGTCAAGCACTCAGAAGGGCATTATTGATGTTGTAGGCGACATGCTGAAGTTCGAACAAGCTTCCAAATAAACGTCCTACCTTATAAATTTTGTAGGTCTTTCTCCGAAAGAAGTTGAATGCGCACTCCAACACGGTCAACGACGAGGCAAGTAGAACTAAAACGAGAATAAGTTTTCTCGACATTTTTGGGATACTAATTTATGCAGGGATACCGGAAAATGTACAAAACTTAACCCAGCAGCCCACGTGACAGTGAACGTACTCAGATACTGGTAACGACATACTGCGTTCCCCGCCTATTGTTTCCTAGGACTTGCAGCTGTGCGAACAAAGACAAATGGCACTGGTAAAGGCCTTGCAGCGTTTTGAAAGACAAAATTTTTGGCGCGACACATAAAAAAAAAAGCGCGATATTGTTGGTGGGCTTTGAAAATCTATTGAACCTTGTTTTGAGACAAATCTGGTCACAATATTCTTCTATTGTATATTTTAGAATACATATCTTGTGTGCGCAATTCATAAAACAGAAATGTGGTAAACAAGCTGCCAAAGTGACTGCAATACTTTTTTTGCATTAAATATGCTGCATGAGCAAGACTCCTAAAGTTATAAACATTACGAGAATATCAGGAACCATGCCTGCACCCTCTGTTTGGTAATCGGTATTACATGAAAGTGAAACGTTTCTTCACAGAGGTAGATGGGCGTTTATGGTGCATTGTTTTGCCGCAAGCGCGAAGGAATAAATGTTACAGCATCAACTTGCAATGCCACGCGAAGAAAATTAAGCAGCTGGAATTTCGCAACACGCACCTCAAGCGCAAAGCACGCATAAAATGAACGAACAAGTATACACAGGGCGTGTGCAAACAACAATCACAATATTTGCTTCTTCGTGTGAGCAGCGCACTCTTTTTATAAGCGTGGTCACATGCCATGAACGATGTGATTGTCGTACAGTCTTTCACCGCTGCAATTTCAGAGTAATCCTGCGGTTGGTGCACAAACGTACTTAGCGCCTCATGAACAAGGTAAGTGTGCTTGATCCAACAAGCATGGCCTGGGGAGGCGTGCGCGCTTTGCAACGCGTGAGGCGACGACTTAAAAGGCTGGTGCGCACCGGCGACTAACAGCGGTCACGTGACCATTTGCGACTGGTCGCAAACAGTCGCGACCGGTCGCAAACGGTAGCAAAGCGACTGCTTTAGGCTAGTCGCTTCCTGACCGATTTTTCAGTCACGCGACTGCGATTGCAAAGCTGCTGGAACCATTCAGCGATGCTGAATTTTTGTTGTTTGTTCTTTCATTGCGCTGGCGAGAACGGATAAAAACAAGAAATGTGGCGCGCTCAGTTTGCTCCGCTCACTCAGCTGGCGGCGATCAGCTGATTGGCGCCGGTCTCCAGAGTTCTAACTGATAACAAGATCCGGACGTGACTCTCCGCTATTGCGACTTCCGGTCGCTCGCATGGAGCCTGTGCCGGTGTTAACAACAGTCGCTTTTTGGTCGCCAGTCGCAAATGGTCGCGCGACCACTGCTAGTCACCGGTGTGCACCAGCCTTTAAAGAGCGTGTCCAGCCCGCACCCTTGGCGCAATCTCGCTACTGATGTGAAAAAGCACTGAAGTTGCTCAGCTCTGAGGATCGCTAACAGTGTATGATGAATATAAATAGCTCGCCATTAGTGGCATATTCAACGTATTCTCCGTGGTCTCGGGCCACACGCTTACGAGCGAGAGGGCGTAGTTTCGACGCCCCGTGCCAGAATATTTTTTTCAGGTTTCTTGTTTCTCTGAAATCTTTTTGTTTATATTCAAGAACGTCCAACCTGCGAGAGGGAAGGGGAGAGGATTTGTCAGTGAATACATAGAGAACCCCAGCTTAAAATACTGCTGGGGTAAGAAGAGGGCATCACTTTAGTCGCTTAGCACACGCATCTAAAGGTATGCCATTTGCATAACTTTATATGTACTAGCACACGTGTTTGAGACTATAAATGATAATGTTCGGGCCAGGTGAAAGAACCCCAGGTGGTCAAAATTTAAGGAGCCCTCTACTAAAGCGTCTCTCCTAATCATATGGTGGTTTTGTGGCGTTAAACCATGCTAATCAATCAGTCAATGTTTGAGTGTATATCTACCACTGATGCTTCACGAGTATCACGCTCAGACGTCCGAGTATTTATTCACCCTTTGTTGGTGCATGAATAAGGGTTCTATATTTCTGTAGCTCCGGCAGTCAATTGATAACAATAACAGTGTACCACCCACTGTTGTGAGCATGCATGCACTCGTTTACCCTTTCATTCCCGGCTTCTTTGACAAAAAGCAGAAAACTCATCTATTGCCTTATCAAAAGCACTATAAGTCTACGTCCGCAATTACAAGCTTATTCTACTCTTGTACGTAAATAATACCATTGAACTACTGCTACACACTTTAAGGGAAGCACCTCGCTAATACAGTTGAAAGTGAGTTTATTGGTAATATGCTATGCTCGCACCGTTTCATTAAATGGAAAAAAATGAATGGGAGATGTTTAGTGTTTTAAAATAAAAAAAAATCTATTGTATCGACACCCAAAAACTGTCATGTGATTGTAATAATGCCAACTTATTTGAGCTTGCCCCTGTCCCATATTTTTCGGTGTTGTTTTTGTTTGCGCACACCAGTTTAGCTTGAAATTACGCCTGCATGTCGCAAAAGGCTGGCAGGGTGGCAAGACATGAAGCTTCGTATATCACAAGGAGATGCTGTTGCGGGTCTTGTCATTAGCGAGTCTTGCATCAAACCATACCCACTGAAAACAGTTGCCAACGCTGCCTTCCCGTCACCCGACCACAAGAAAACCGTACGTCAATTCCTCGGCTTCCGTGCCTCCTGAAGACACTTCGTCAAGAAAACTGCGGAGATCGTAGAGCCACTAACGTACTTCCTAATCGGCGGCGTGGACTTTTAGACGCAAACTGTGCAAGTTGAAGCATTTCAAGAACTGAAAGGACGCTGGCAGATACTATTGATACTTGAGAATTTTGACGGACATGCCGATATCAAAATTCGGGGTCTGCCGCAGTCGAGCTAAACGCTAACGCCAAGAATTTTCAATCGAAACTAAAATAGTCAAATGCTGTAAAAGAGAAAATGGCTTTGCGGGCAGTGACGCTGAATGTCATGCCTATAGGATCAATGGAATTTCGCATAAGTACGTGCTACTTAGCTATCACATGACGCACAGCTTACCGCGTACGGATAGACATCGCATATCGAGACGAAGCGTATCTCATGATTAAGTAAAGCTTTCAGCGCAAACAGAGGGTAGTGGGCGTGCAATATAGAGAAAGGTTAAACAGCATGTGAGCGTTTAATAACTTAAATAAATAGATGGGAATCGTGCATTTCACGATTCAATACAGCGTGTCATCACCTTCGTAACTATACATTCGGATCAGCGGAGCACTTTGGTTCAAGGAAGTGCCTCTAAATGTTGGGAAAATGAATGGTCAAAGTGAATGTATAAAAGTATCAAAAAAAAATAAAAGTAACCTTACCCATTTAAACACAAACTTTGTCAAGGAAATATTTAGTTTCATTTTAATGTGTATTGAGTAGCGACATGCAAAGTTTTCGACAAAATCGCAAAGTTTCGGTTTCTGCTGCACGAACCTAAAAGTTACCGGAATCAAGAAAATTTCTCTGTACTTCACAGCACTGAATTCCTCCGCGCCTATGCTCATCATCAGCGTCCAGTGATGGACACAGCTAGTCCGCGGAGCCACCGCGCTAAGCTTGCCTGCGGCGCGAGCAGAGTATACGAGCAACGAAAGGTCCGCGCTTCTACCGAGGGCGCCCCAGCCAGTGTTGAACGTTAGATCTGGCGGTCACGTCAAGTCCCCATGGTCAACCAACTTCACCGTTTCCTAACGTTCGCATGCACACTGTAATCTTAGCCCTATTTTTGTTATTTATTATAGGAGCGATCGTTTGACGTGACATAGGCACGCACTAGCAGTTTTCATTTTTGTGTTGGGTTAGTATGTGTGTGCTTGAGCATTCGAAGTGTAAGAATAGCTGAATTCATTCGAAATTAAGAGAGCGCAAAAGACGGAGGCCAGCGAAAAAATGACACAGACAACAGCGATAGCTCACCACAAAGTTTATTTCTCACAAGCGGCAATCTATGTCTGCGCATTCAAAAAAAAAAAGAAGAATAGCTATTGAAAAAAGGCCTCTCATTTTGTCAATTTCAGTAAGGGGTACCGAACAGCCTATGCACCTACTTCAGCTACGTTTTTCTACCGGATTTTCTTCTGTTGTAAATTTTACAAAGCGGAGAATAAATAATGTAACTTCTAAAACATAGCCATTGAAATTACCTGCTCTAAGGCTTTAAGACTCGACTAGCGCGAAGTGGACTTTTCATTTAGAACTTAAAAAAAAAACATGGTATCTAATGTAAATCAAGTGAAACTTTAAACGCTCGTTTTCTTATTATGAACAATAATGATGAGAACTAACAAACAATAATGCCGAAGAAAGTAAAGCGAGTGTAACTAGGAATAAACGTAACACAAAAATCAAGAAAGAAAAGTGGACAAAAAGATAACTTGCTGACAGCAGGGACCGACCCGGGGATTTTCGAATAACGCATCCGATGCTCTAACACCGAGCGACGGTGGCCGTGATGCATCTGTCCACTTTCAGGTTATATATGAGCATTTAAACGTGGAAGCGTCAGTCTGTGCAGCCGGTAGCCAATACTGCGAGTGTAGAACAGTGAATATGCCGACACTTATATTAGTTCATCTAATAGCATTGTTGAAATATATTGGGTCTTTATGTATCTTAAAGTGGCCTTCAATCACTGTTAAGTACTAAATCAGATGCAGTGACATAAATCTAACGAAGATGGTGTTTTCTCGGTACTTCTTTCCCTTGAATGAGAATTTGTTGCTCTATCTTCGTGTTGAGTATGTCTTGACATCTTGGCTGATATACTTGAGAAGACACTCTAGCGAGCTTCGCGAAATTTTTTATACATCCATTGCTAGGTCCACGCGATAAAGAGGAGTTTCGGACTCTCAGGTCATAGATGAGTTCAGGACCTAAAACAAAAAAATAACTTTAAAACAGTGTTTCTATACGGGCCAAGAGCATGGCCATCGCATACCGGTCAGTAATAAGAAAATGTGTTTCTCTAGCAGGAGCAAAAGGGGTTAGTTTGTTCCAGCAAAGAAAATGGAAAAATGATTCTAGGTACAGTATAGAAAGTATGCCAGAGGCTGACTGCAATCTTCTGCGCTGTGCATTTATTCTGATTACCTAACAGCATTTGCATTTGTTGAATTAAACTAGAATGAACCAGTACTGGTTTCAGTGGAGTGAGTCTGGACGATGCATTGCATGTGTTTGAGCAGCAATTTATTTCATTCAAAGATCACTGTAAAAGATGGGTTAGAGTCTCTTAGAAAAGAAAAGCGTTTATTGAGCATAAATACTCCTGCAACAGCGAAAATGGCCAAGAAAGTATGCAGCGTCTTCTAGAATATCCTAATTTAGTGTTTACAGATAAGGTTACAATTTAAAATAGGGAAGCATACTTGTAGAACGAGGGGCATCACGGCATTAGTGGTGGTGCTGAAATGGTCTTGCCTCAAAAATTGATGCAAGGTTTGTGCATTCCACCAGTATTCATAACAGATATGTCCGTACGACCACTATATAAAAATTGGCCCAGTGTTATGTCTGAAAACCCTGGTATGGTTATGACGATCGCCGTAGTGGACGACTCCGGAAGTTTTTACCCCCTGGTGTTCTTTAACGTGCACTGAAACCGCAAAGTGCACGGGCGTCTAGCATCTCACGTTCATCGAAAAGCGATCGTCGCAGCTGCAATCGAACCCGCCACCTAAGGCCCAGCAGCCGAGCAAGTTAACCACTTCACCAGAGCAGTGGACATATGGCCGCTCTCAAAGACGTTATGCGCTTTTCTCTGATCATGCGCCTAAATATTTTAAAGTCAAAGTCACTCTAATTACCTATGCGGTTTAGAATTGCTTGGGTTTATTTGAGAAAAAGAAGTACTTATGTTTTCTCTTTGTGTATTTTTGTTGCACTGCGTGCGACCAAGTTTTTGTAATGAGTTCTCGCAGTGGCATTTTTATTTGTGTATGCCGGGCCAACGCAGTTCTTGTAAAACTTAAAGACAACCCCTTTGTAATCATAGGTCCTGCTTCGCAGCTGCGATGCTCTTCACGCAAAATTGTAAATATTAGAGCTATATACACATTACAAAAGCGTTGTTGACAGTTTATTTGATTTATTTCAGATATGCACTGTGTTATGAATAGATACAAGTTAGGAATGTTTATTTGCCTATCGCGGTGACGAATGTTGTGATTCCTATAGCTTCCTTGATTAACGCTTTTAAGTAGTGAGTGCGTTGGGCAAGCAGATGAATTCTGAACTATGCTGATTATGAGGGGAAACCTTTCAACTTTTGCCATGATGATATAGTGTTTGGGGTGATCATCAATAAAGATATTGATGCTGATGAACGCGCTGGCAGAGCTGACGGTGAGCAAGAGTGTTTATTTGGTGATGATTATGACAGTCATATCAATGAACGCAATAATTAGCATGTTAATGATGGCAATTATTTACAATAATCAATGTTTCGAAGCAGAACCGTTAGCAAGCGAAATCCCAGAAAACAATTTTGTGAAACGTTGCAAGGCACCTTATGAATTCGGCTAAGGTGACTCGAAGGTTAAGTATAACTTCTTTTTTCTTTCAGTCTAAGAATTGATCCTTCCTGAACTTTGATTCTGTACGCGAGGTTTCGAAGAGCCTCTAATATGAGAGGCGTTGCAAGTCGTGAGAACCTTACCTCCTTTTGTACTACCTCCATTATCAGCCGCACCTTTTATCAAGACAAGATTGCTCGTTATGGGGCGTCAAAGTGACTTGATGATGCCGTCACTGATTTGGTGATCTGTGCCCAAATGCTTACGTCACCTGGTGATGTCATCTCGAGAACGTGATCTTTGCATCACTTCTGTTTACCGTGGCACCGGTGACGCCCAGGATAAATTCAGACGTTTGAAGGGGCACATGAGGATTTTGCATTGATAATTAATGATGATGTGCACCCTGAGCGTCATGATGAAGCCGTAGATTATGAAAGTGAATAACGCACCTGGCAAACTCATCGGCAGGCAAACTTCTCATGGAGGATGAAGCAAGGGTCCAGGCAGTGGGTGGCACACACAACTCGTGCCTCCCCCTCCCCTTCCCCAAAAAACTTTTTATCTGCGGTTCCATAGAATGTGCAAAATGATCACTTCAAGAGGGTGCCCCTCCTGAAATGAAAAAGGTGGCTTCCCCGAAAAACATTTCTGATGGGTCGACCTCTCCCATAGTCACCTACGAGGAGGGTATGCAAACACAGCCCCCTCCCCCCACACATTCACATAATAAGGCGGGGGGGCTCTGAGAATTAGGAAGGGGGTGTGAAGTCATACTCATATATTGACATAATAGGAAGGGGGTGCACTGCGATGAACCTTCGTGTCCCTGAAGGGGAAAACTGCGCAAGTTTACACTCACTAGCTGCAGATTCATAGCACTCGGGGAAACTTTCGTTGCCTAGAGTACACTTTGGAGGTGAGGTAAAATTTATTGTGAACGTTTGCTGCGCCCGCCAGTTCGAGTGGAGTGTCCTAGCCTACAGAGGAAACGCAAAAGAGGCTCTTCTTAGCCGAGAAATTTTATGGCACCACCCTATTAACCGTTGTGTCAGCAAGCGCATCAGTGAAATTTACCGTGGTGTAGTTCTTTCTCACCATTTGTAAAAGCCAGCATCGCAAGATACGTAATTCGCATACAATGTTTCAACAATGTATTCGCCATGTCTGGTCGGTTGAGATTATATATAACAATTTGGGCGAAAATGATGAAACCTTAAGCGACATAAACAGCTGAAGTGTGCTTTTTTTGTCTATGCACAGAACTTGCACCTAAATCTTTCAATAGCCATCTTTGTCCTTGTGTAGTCATAGCAAACTGATTATGAGAACTACTTAGAGCGTATTCGCTACTTTCTTCCTGAATCTACATGAGCAGCCTTATCGTTACGTTGAGCTCCCAGAAAATATATTAGCTTTTCGTAATGCACAGCTGTTTCAGAGAGTTTAGTTCTTTTCGTCACATGAACCTTACGTCGTCTGCATTAGCATAATCTGTGTGTGTCCTATGATATAGAAGACAGACTGCATGGCATAACTACTACTAGGCAGCTGATGTGTGTGGATGCCACGAATGCTAAGTCAATACTTGTTAGGCCGCAACATATATGCCGGACGTGCTGCTTTAAAATTCTTTCCCAGCACTAAAAAAACAAATGCGTCGAAAGTAAAATATTCAGCATGACTGTGAGCATTGACTGACTCATTTCACTGCATTATGAAAACGCGTAGAGAGGCCCATGCTGACGCTGGTCGCCAACTTCAGCGTTACGTGCGCAGCAGATTCGAATCATAATGCATTCAGCTTGTATTCTTCTGTGAACTAAAAAAAAAAGAGAAACAGGTAAAAGTATCATGCTCATCACTCATCATAACAACTGTTTGGGTTCTTGAGGAGTGAATGCCATTATAAAAAGACCACTTATCTTGGTCTACGATTTTAAGGACAAACATCTTCAGAGTTTAACTTTTTTTCTGTATTGCTGGCTCGACATTTGTTCGAAATCTCCCCGGCATGAACTGTATTCGAGACCACCTATGTGTATGAGGACTTAACCTACTGCACTGTAGTGAGTTATACGTCATGTGCATTTACGACTTACCTGCAGATTCAAGACCTAGAAAGAAAGAAGAAATAACGTGATTTTCATTTTATGTTTATTGTTATATTGAAAACATATAATAAAAATATAACAAAATAATCAGCACAGACTGAATAAGCCCTACAAGACTTCGTGGCAGCATAGCTGGTGGTAATCTAGCTTCTCCTGACTTGGCGAGGCTTTTACCCACTCAGCTGTCTTTTTTCCCATCCGTTTTTACTATAAAATAATAATACCTACCACTTGCTTGATCTGTTATGCTTATATATATATTTGTTATGGTACCTGCAGGCCACTCGGCCACAGCAGTTCTGCTGCAATCGTTATATAGTGCATATGTGCCAAAAGCATTCGGAAAGTATTATCACTTTGGTCTAGCAAAAAAAGAAAAAGAAACACGGAAAAGTACTGCAGGGGAACACCAATAGCGATCCGCACTTTGCAACATATTTTGTTAACCCTATGTATCGTGTGCTTCGATGGGAGCACGTTCCGGTTCGTAATAACGATAACTTTTCATATACGCTGCATGCAGAAGTCGAACATAATAGCTGTTCTGTAGCAGAAGAGCTCGATACCGATAACAATAGATATTTTTATTCACCTACAAATATCGCGCCTATACCCAGCGACAACGTTTCCTGAGAGCATGCTCTCAAGAAAAGTTGTCGCCGAGATGAAATGGTGGCACCGAAGTGCCACTTAATTTATTGTGAGGGTGAAACAATTGGAGCAAGTCGTAGTAAAACACATGTACTGTTCACTTTGTGAAAGTATTCTCTTTCTTCCTTTCGTAGACGGCACCACATTTTCAGCGCACGCATTTTCAAGAGTGAACCAAGCGCCCGTGACGTAGTTGTTGATTGAGCGGCGGGAACGCGCTATTTGAGGTTTCCAGCAAATACATATACTCCGGTCAATTTACATGGGTCGTGAGATTTGGAACGAAAAGTGTCGAAAACGTAGTACCACAGGCATCAACGCCCGCCGACGATTGAAGCGTGACTAGGGGAAAAAGGCACAAAGAACCGAAACTGAAAGCTCGATATTTTTCTTTTTTAAATAACCGTAATTTTATATATGTCAAAGTTAACTGTACAATACTTTGCGGTTTATCTGACATTTGGCGAAATGGCTCATTGCCTCATTTTGTGATCGAGGGCCTGAAATCTGGGGCGTATCTAGGCAATCTGCTATCAGGGCTTGTGTTTAGTTCAGTGCATAGCCGGGTCAGCGAGGCATCACCTACTTTTGCGTGGTGGTTTCGTGCGCACCTACCTTGGTTTGTTTGCTTACGTGCTGTTCACTAGTGTGACAATTAAGTGCTCAGCTAGCTCTGCCAGAATGTGTAAATAGCTGCTCCTGTGACAGCTGACTGCCTTCTCAGGCGCAAGGCTTTTGGTGACAGGGATTGCGACATGAAAAGCAACGAGACGCTGTACTCTACGACCGCCAAAAGCGATATTTTCAAGGCTACTCCTAACTGCCGTGGTTTTCCGTGATTGGTAAGTCCCACCGGGGTGGTCTTGTGGCTAAGGTACTCGGCTGCTGACCCGCATGTCGCAGGATAAAATCCCGGCTACGGCGGCTGCATTTGTGATAAAGGCGAAAATGCTGTAGGCCCTTGTGCTCAGATTCTGGTGATTTTGCTGCATTAGTGATGAAGGCGAAAATGCTGTAGGCCCTTGTGATCAAATTTAATGGAGTCTACCACTACAGCGTCTCTCATATTCATATGGTGGTTTCGGGACTCTAAACCCCGCATATAAACCAATCGTGCTTGGGAAACGTAAGTTTTTGAACTGTTGTGCGATTGTGCACGTGATATCACAATTTATTCATCTGCCAAGTTTTTGGTGTATGTTGATCATACGCTATTCGGCTAATGAAACAACCCTGCTTCCTCAGTCTTTCCTTTTGATATTTTGGTCTTCCTTTTATTTTGCGCATGCGATCACTGAGCAACAATGCGAAATAAGATCGTGTATTTGTAACGCACGTAGAAAGTCAGAAACAAAATCAATTTCACGTCATTTATAACAAATGCAACACGTTGCTACTACTACCGGTTGGGACGACGTATCTTATTTTCAATTTTTCTTTGCTGTTAGTTCTCCCCTCCATACGTAGATGGCGACGCTGGCAATGGGCCGCCAACTACTGGATACATGGGCTTCTATAGAAGTTGCGCCACCAGTTACATATACCTTGCGTAGGGGGGTGTATCCAGGCAATCTGCTATCAGAGCTTGGTTTTGTTCGGTGTGTTCTCTCTTTCGGCCTATTACCGGGTCAAGGAAGCATAGCTCACTTTTCCGAAGTGGTTTGGTGCATACCGGCCGTAGTTTACTTATTTTCTGCTATGTTGTTGACTGGTGTGACATTTCAGAGTTGAACTAGCTCGAATAATGTGTGAATTGCCACTTCAGTGACTTCCGACTGCTTTCGCCGGGGCCCTGCCGGCGTGCCTCCTCCCTTAGCGATGGTGAACGTGACACGCTAAGCAACGAGACGCTGTACTCTACGGTTTCCAAAGCTACTTTCTCAAAACTGCTCTTTCACTGCAGTAGTTTTCTACGATTGGGCAATGTGAGTTTTCAAACAATTATGCTATTATATTCGTGAACACTAACTGCATCTGCCAAGTTTCTGTGCGTATTTCAAGTAGGAAATTTGGCTTATAAGATGACTTTGCTCGCTCAATGGTTTTTGTTTTTATTTCCCACATGCAATTATCGAGCCCCAAGGCACGAAAAAATTGCGTATTACTAACAGAAAGTAAAAGATCAGCAATTAAGAAAAATTACGATTTCGCGCCATGTAGGGCAAATGCACGATATCGCTACCGCTTGTGGTAGTGACGTCATATTTATTGTTCATTTTTGTTTGCCGTTGGTTGTCCCCTTCATACGTAGATGGCGACGGTCGCAACAAGCCGCCAACTAAGGGGTTCATCGGCTTCTATGGAAGTTACGCTACCAGTTTACACATAGCTTGATATAACACTATAATGAACACTGAGCTATCGAAATGTTTGTCCCATTCAAGTTTTCGTGATTGCTTTTTAAGCGGTTCACAATGCGAGAGAGCGTAACCAAAAAGAGCCACAAATTGTCGTAAAACTTGCTGAGCAATGCGAACGGGCGGGATCCCCAACTCCACAGCCTTCGCTCCAATGTCAACATAAGCTGTCACCTGTGGGGGTGCTGGCACCCCCATAAAGTTGTTTGCGCCGCATGACGCACATGTCTCGCCCAAAAGCCACGTTTCGGGTTATAACCACCGGGCGATAGGTGGCGTTGTGTTCGGGTACAGTACCATTATCATCATCATGGTCGTTACAGTGGTAGTGTCGGCAGTGACCCTGCCGACACTACCACTGTAAATTGATTGATTGATTGATTGATTGATTGATTGGCGGAAGCAAGCCCATGTGGCGGGCGAGAGTTGAGCGAGTCTCTTCGGCGCGTGGCGGTTGTCGCGAACGGTTGTCTCTATCGTGGGCCCTCGGCCCGTGGTACCGCGGCCTGCGCGCCCGGGGTCCTCGTGGTAAGTCATGCGTTGGCGACGCCGCCTTAGGTGTGTTATAGTGTTTGTCATGCTATTGTGTGTTTGTCATGACGTGTATGGTAATAGTATGTACGGATGTCCTAGTGTGTCAATTAGAATGGATGTATCGATTCGGCGACAGAATCGTCGTTCTAAATTAGGTAAATAAATGTATGTCGTTCTTTGGTTTGTACCGCCCGTGTCAACTCTGGGCTTTCACTTCAAGAGCGTGGCGTGTGCTCGCTCGCTAATTCGATACCCCGCACTGGTGCCTCACGTGGGGCCTGAACTCACGACCCTGAGATTAAAAGTGTCATGTTCTACCGACTGAGCTAGCCCAACGTGGGGCTCTTGGAGTATTGGACAACAGTTTTTGGCGGTTCGGTAGAAGTTTTTGTTAGAGCTGGGGTAGAGTAGGCCTAGGTGAACTTCTCGTTGCTAGCGTCGGCGGTGTTCTTTCTTGAGAAGCGAGGAGATTGGTTCTGTGACGTGTTTGAATTTGTCGGCAGGTTGAGTTCTTTTTTTTCTGCTCGCAAGTTCTTTTTTTGTTTTCGATTTTCAAAAACGTTGTTCAGTTAGGACGAGAGCCATGCGGTCTGCATCCTGGGGTGAGCAAGGCTTAGAGCACGTGGATTGTAGGCCAGGCCCAAAGCGAGGGAGTACGTAAGCCTCGTGGGTGGTCCGATTTTCTGTAAATAACTTCTTCTTTCTCTTTGGGTTCAGGCAGCCGGGCGACGTTGCCGTCTTGTATTGCGGCTCGATGCCGGGGCGTCGTAACACCGTCCGGAGCGGTGGACGCCGACCGCTCGGTAAGCTGCTGTGTGCGGCGAGCGATAGGGCCACCTCACAGAGTGGATGTATCCTCACCACTGCCTCTTCTGTGCCTAGGCTGAGCGCTGGGTGGATGCCGGTTGTTGTTGTGCGACTCGTTAAGCCTAAGGCTCTGCGCAGCCGACTGCCGTGCGTGGCACAACTACGTCGATCGTGGCGTTGAGGTGTTGCACTCTGCTTCTCTCACTTTTTTTTTATCTTGCGATGCACGAATCAGGAAAAGTGTCCTTTGTTTTATTTTGAGCTTGGCGTCTCGGCCGCCACCGATGTATTAGTTAGCAGTACTGACCATCGTGCCAGGTGGGCGAAAAGCCCGAAGCTCCTTTCCCTAGACCATGCTCCATTGTTTCTGTCGAGTGTTTCGGAATGTGCGCAGCGAGAGTGTTGTAATCCACGGCTGGCTGTCTCATGCACATCGTCAGGGCCTCTGGCCAGGAATATGGTCGGAAGGTCGGGTGATGGAGATGCCTGGGGACTGCGAAACTGCCTGCAGTACGGCGCCCTCGTGAGTGCTGGTCGCAATCGGAAGACGTGTCGGCGAGAGTGACGGTTCGTTGCGCCGACTGCAACATCGCTGTTGCGGGACCGGTACTGAGGTGAAGTCGAGCTGGACAGTGCAGCATTGTCGACCGGCGGTGGTTTCGTGGTGCATGGACATATGGGGAAACGTGTGATGTCATTTTTTGTGAGAGCTTGTGTAGGTGATTTTTTTCGTTCTTAGAAATATGGTTTGAATTAAGATTGAGGGAATGTGGGGGTGCTGACGTGCCCTGTAAAGTTGTTTGCGCCGTATCGCCCACTTCTTTAGCCCAAAAGCCGCATTTCGGGTTACAACCACCGGGCGATAGGTGGCGTTGTGTTTGGGTTGAGTGCCACTATCATCATCATGGTCGTTACAGTGGTAGCGTCGGCAGTGACCCCTGGCGGAAGCAAGCCTTGGTGGCGGGCGAAAGTTAAGCGAGTCTCTTCGGCGCATGGCGGTTGCCGCGAACGGTTGTCTCTAGCGTGGGTCCTCAGCCCGTGGTACCACGGCCTGCGCACCCGGGGCCCTCGTGGTAAGTCAATCGTTGGTGACGCCGCCTTGGGTGCGTTATTGTGTTTGTCATGTTATTGTGTGTTTGTCGTGTTATTGTGTTTGTCATGGAGTGTATGAGAATAGTGTGGACTGGTGTACTACTATGTTAATTACAATTGATGTATCGATTCGATGGACAATATTGTCGTTATAAATGAGTTAAAGAAATGTGTGTTGTTCTTTGTTTTGTACCAACCATATCAACTATGGCCGTTCATTCGAAGAGCGTGGAGTGGCGCTCGCTCGCCAATTCGATACCCCACACACCATGCAGAGTTATTAATAGATGAGGTTTTTTACCTTCCCTTGTAAACCTTTGTTTTGAAATCTACTCAACGGAAGTGTTGGAAACCCTCGGGTACTTCAAACTTTGCAGTTATTACAACGTAAGAAATGAACAATATTATATGCCAAGAAGAGAGAGAGAGGGGGGTGGGAGAGTAAGATTGGACTAGCAAACACTATCAGCGTTGCGAGTCGAGAAAGAGGGGAAAGTACGAAAAATGATAGGCGAAGGGGGCCAAATAAACAGTAAGGATGGTCATGCCGCACACTGGATTGAGCTCGACCCCTAGATGCTTCGGACCGAAAACGTCTATTCTACTCTAACGCAGTCGCATATCGTCTGGCTTCGCCTCATCACGCAAGAAGTCTACTCAATACGGACTCTGATAAAGTCGTCAGTGCGCTAGCAGTGGTTATTTACAATAATAATAATAATGATAATAATAATAACAATAACAATACTAATAATATGATGATGATGATGAAAGAACAAGAGATGGCCGGGAGGGCAACGAGCCGCATGCCCAGTTGGCTATCCTACTGCTACGGCTACCTTTACAAATAATAGGTATACTGCAAGTTTCACATGCCGAAACCTAGATAAGTTTATGAAGCACACCATAGAAGTGGTCTGCGGCAATTTCGAGTGGCACCTCAACGCGCCCATAAGTGTAGGCTCACGGATGGTATAGAAACATTGTTCATTGTATACCGCTGATCTCTATAACCACTTGTGACCACGGCGGCCAAGAAAAAGAGAAAGAATTTTTTTTTTAAGTTGGCCCCGTATTTGTATCTAATCTGCAAATGTATCTTGCGTGTACAGAGAGTGAACAAGTATTTGATCTTCTGCGTAAGGAAATCGGTGAATGGTATTTCGGAGGTGCTGCATTAGAGTGCCTCGAGCGTGCAGCGGATGCGAACGAGCACATCAGGTCACGTCGCACGTGAGACATGAGCGCCACCTGGCAGTCTTCTTGCAAAACGAAGCGCATGGCTCTGAGACGGGTGTGCGCGCCCGTCTCAGAGGTGATAAGGTGAGGAACGCAAGGCGAAGGGTAGGTGCCACCACCATCGCGTCTTTGCAAAGCGTTGGAAACACTCACCTTTTCGTGCAAGCGTTGCATGGTCAGCGCAGCGTGCTAAGCGCTACGTTCCTTAAAATTGCTTATGTATGTATTTTCTAGTAAAAGATGCACATGCACAGTATATACGTGTTGTTATGGTGCCCCAGACTTGCGCAATAATTGCTTATTATAGACAATTGGACAAGTATGAACGCTAAAGCTAGAACAACATTGGTGTGCGCTGAGAATGGGGTTTGCCATTTCAAATACCCGGTGCCATTAAGAAAGGACAAACAGACAAATGTACAGACAGACTGACCAAAATTTTTGTGTCGAAGGTCTCCAAGAAAGACTATCGTCTTTAAAAACAGTCCACCTGTATGCCGTGACGTTTACTCCGCGGGAAAAGAAGTGTACAGCCAAACTGACCTGGAAGTACTGTAATCCTAATGACTGCACATCTTGACTTCTTGCTCAGATACAGCAACTCTTCAGTAACGCTCTGCACAATCGCTGAAATGTTAATAGAGAATTGAGTTAGTTCACCCTAATGACCATAAATTGGTTTTATTACACTTATAGGTTTTCGAAAAATTGCACTATATTGTGTTTCTGTTGTTGTTACCTTCTTACGGTGTCAGTTTTATCAGTACTGCGTTACCGTCCAGACTCCGTAAGCTTTCCTCCAGTAGTGAAATAGGCGATAACCGGCTACTTATGCAACACAGAATATAATGTCGCAAAGTTTGATTATTACATTTGAATCGTTTCCTATCGCTTCAGTTTGGATGGTTCATGCTGTTTTATAGTGTATAGGATCATTCTAGCATAAGCAAAATTATAAATTGATGTCAGTTGCCAAGTACAGATCCCGTCACAAGGCAATCACTGTACTCTTATTTCGTAGGTTTATAAGCAATCCCACAAGATGCTTTCGAAGTGGGAAAAAACTCCTACCTTTTGCTTCACGCGGAATCGTAATAAACATTCGATTTTTATTACTTGGATCAAACGTCCCTTGAATATATACAGAAACCCTGAAAATAGAAGCGTTTGTGTCAACATGGAATATCTAAAATATAGCATGAATTGTGAATACTTTGTTTTGTTTTCGTAGTAAGATCGCATCAGAAGAACGGAAAGTCTGCTTATCATCGCCATTTGATCCACTTCGCATTCGCGAAGAGCGCTTGATGTGGTGTTATATAACCATATTGGCTCATGCGTGCACAGAAACTGAAAAAAAGCAAGAAAGTTATAATTAAGAAAATGTCATGGTAACTAAAATTACATCAACTTCCGCTAAAGGCGACCATAAGGCGATGCGAAGAAGAACAGTGGGTGCATGCACTACGCGTCTGCATCGGGTTGAGTGGGTGTTTCCGTTAATGTTTCTATTAATGTGGCGTATTTAGTGTTATCATCGTATTCGGTGTTATTTGGTGGAGTTGGCATTGTCAATTTCAGGGTGTTGAAGTTGTCTAGTGAGGTGTTCTGCACGGGCGTTGGACTCACGTCATCTGTCCGCAGCCGATGCATGCGCTCTACAATGACGCTTGGCTTCGACGTCGGCTTGCGTACGGTGGGTTTGGCTTAGCGAGGCTGCCATTGTGTTTCGGCATCTCCAGCCTGTGTCTGATCCGTAGCAGTTTACCGCTGACGTTTCGGTTTGTGCTCGGCTTCCCAAGACCGGAGATCGGCGTCCGCTTGCCGACGTTTACGTTGCGCTTTGGCACGTCCAGCCTTCCGCTGCTCCAACCCTGGCTACGTGATCTTGGCAGGCATCTAACGCTTAGAGAGTGTAAGAGGGGAAGCTTAAACGTCTTACGTAGGCCCTTACTTATGCAGGAATGCTATTGCGTGTGAGCGCGTTATGGCAATGCCTTGGCCAGCTGTTGCGAATGCGAAGGGTGGCTGCACACCGGGTTTGAACCCCTCTCTAAGATGAATTGCATCTAAAAAAAGCAGCGAAGTACAAACAATGTAAGTAGATGGCCAAATTAGCACATAATTAGGGACACATAACAACAGGCTTGTATGCGAGCCCAATTCAGCACTTCCGAAGTGTAGGACCCAGTACTTCTCAAGTGTAAGTTTCTAGACTTCGTGTTTTTCAAAACTTCATGCAGTTGAAACACGATTTAACGAAGCTATGGCCTTGTTCGCAATATCAGTGGAAGTGGGAAAGTTAATCATATTGGGAACTTGGTTTGAGGTCCTTCAATATATATAACTGTAATGCATCAGCACCCGAAAGCTTTAACAGCATTGTTTTAAACATCCAGCAAGCCTGGACATGTGAATAAAATGCGCAGACATGTTCCTGTGGTGCAGGCCTTGTAGACCATCAAGTGAGGCTATGACAGGCCATCAGATACAATAGTTGCGGGGGCAAGTGAAACGAGCAAGTTGTGAGAAGATCAGTGCTGTCTCTCACACAAACACAAAATAACGAAAGCAACCATTACTGCCAGTGGCGACATTTTTGTACATACGAGAGGTGCCGCATGCCGAGTTTGTTGTTTGGAGCAGAAGTGTGGAGTGCAGCCTTGTAAAAAAAACGCTAAAATTGTTACTTATGTGCTTAGATAGTTCAATGCGAAAGCGTTGGAGCAGGTGTTCGTTGAAAAGCCCACACACGCCAAAATTAGGAGGGAACTACCGCTTTTTTCGCACTTAAAAATTAGTTTGTAATTCAGGTTTAATAAAGCATCTGCTTGATGAAAGCACCTGATTTGTCACCTGCTAAGGAGAAAAAAACTTTGTGATGGCGGCGCGACCTTGGACTCTCCCATGTTCGGCGATACAGCCAGGTAGACGCTCATGTGAAACTCCACGAGTTGGTAATTTATGAAGACAAGAAGAAAAGAGCTAGACCGCGGAAAAAATTCGCAAAGGAACGGTCAGTAGCATAGAGAGTGAAATAACAAATGGTGTTACTCTGCGAGTATTTCCAGTGACAATAATGGCCGCCTGTACCGCCATCTTGTACGAAACGGCGGTGTCATTTACTTGGTTGGTTATTTAGCGTGTGGGTGCGATATGAGGCCTCACGGAAAAAAAAAATCTTGCGGTCATGGCTAAGGTGTCTAGATCTTTTCAAGACGATAGTGTTATTGAGCACGATGAAAAACACCGCCTGTGCCAAAATTATTCACAAAAGATTACCCCTTCTTCACTGATTTACTGTAGAGAAAACTTTTATATATTGTGTATAGCGCCAAGCGGGTCTCGATCAATCAGCCTATAAGTAGCTGCCGGGAAATACAAATGCCTTCCCTAGATTCGCCACTTTGTAAAGTCGGCTTTTTTTTCGGTCGAGTTTAGGTGTACTGAACCAAGTAACAAAAATAAATAAAATGTGGGCCACCTCGATGAAACATTTCTGTGTTGAAAGCTCGCGTTGGCACATGATATGCAAAACTTCTCAGAAGGATGCTAAAAAAAACTGCATTGTCTACGAAACTGCATAATATCAATTATGTGTGAAGCTTTGTGTCGGGCCAACACGAAAGTTTGATTTTCGCATCGCATCGGCTACATCTTAAATCGTGATTTTTGGGAAGTGGGACTGCATCCACTTGGCCAGTATTAATCTCCTGTGCATAAGCGGGATACCCCCTACACATAACTAAACGTATTATATGCACTTGTCGACGAAGCATTCAGCTGAAAGTGAAAAATGTCGGTGGAACACTTAGCAGTTGGTGAAAAATAATAAAATACACGCTCGTTGCTACTGAGCATTGTGTGAGGATTAGTCGTTTTACTCTCCTCCTAAGATATATTGCATTGATCAACGTGACTTTTTGCCTGACATGACACCTGAGCTCCAAGCACCAGCGTAGTTGTATGATAGACTGCTCGGTTTTTATGCAGGGAGCCCGTATTCAAACTGCGTTTTATTTTGGATTTTTTTTCTCCTTTCATTTCATCCTTGTTGCGTTTTTTGCCGAGGTCCACCAAGATTTGACTGACGTAGTTCCATCACAGATATAGCGTTATGAAAACTTACAAATACAGAACAGAAAAAAATAACACAGAAGAGAAAATTTCACAAATTTGAGATCCCCAGAAACCGAACCCATGACATTTCCGTTCGCAGCTCTAAACAAATGGCGTTTAACCAACCGCATCGCGCGTTTGGGAAAAGTACTTCAGACGCGCCTTTTTTACTTTACAATCCTCTCGGTATACCTGCACTCTTGGTTTGTCGTGGCAGTGCCACTGCCTGAGAGTGGAGAAAAGAACTACTGCATTATGATAATAACGAGTGCCGGCAGAGAACGCATGCGTAGTATAAAAACTACGGTACACAGTACCTTTATGCAAGAATTCGTGAATACGCTGGTATCAGGGAGCCCTGGCCGTGCCACCTAGATGGTGTTAAGCCTACTCATCAAGGCACAGCGTCAGGAAGCGTGGCCTCCATGATTATTAGCTACACCATTGTTTCTGGAACCACGGGGAGCCACGAGCAATTTGACTCGGTGACGACGCAGTTAGGTGCTTTGTCATTCGCCTTGCGCTAGCACGTACAGCTTTCATAAGCACCAACTGTGTTCCATCGCCGTCTACTCATACAAGCGCGTGAGCACCGACAACGAAAACTGCTACATTAGGCGCCACTGAAAGACAGTGGCGTTGACTTACCAATTTCACGCAAGTGATTCGGGTGTAGTGAGGGACACGCAAGGCAATGCGGGAGGCTTTCGCGGCTCAATCTTGGAACTCTGCCTCTTGCGTTTGTGAAGCTGAGCACATCACAACCCAACTGGCTGCTTTACACACACTGAAGCAGGGCCGAGGTGTCATACCTTCGCTACAGTTACCCACCAGCCCACTGATGGTCGCCTTCAATGCGCAGAATTCCAAGTACACCCACAAGATGGTCGCCAACCCGTGAATGATGCAGCGTTCGCTGCAGCAGACCGTCACTTATAACAAAAACGAGTTTGTTAAAACGCGTTTAGTTTCACTTGGAGGTTTTGCAAACGCGTGCAGTCCACGTTGGATTAGCGCGATGCCACTGTGCGTGCAATGCAGTATCTTGGACATGTATTATGCAAAAGAAATGCGAATGAGCACCAATATACATTACATAGTAATCTGCTGCAAATATACAACCACTTCTCTGAAGACACATTTCACTTTTGTGTGATATACTGATTTCTGTATAACGAGGATCAACTACACTTTTTTTATATCTTTCGGTTACTTTCTGAAGTCTATCAGAAATAGCTACGATGACACCCCTGAAAAGAAGGAACGGGCGCCTAATAGCTTCGTTCTAGAAGTAACAACAGAGACAAAATTGATACAACCGACACGTGGCTGCTGACGCAACAACAGCTGTTGTTGCGACAGCGGTCACGTGTCCGTTGCTGCGTGCTAACGCTGCTTTCCCAAATTCACGACTACGCACCAAGACTTCAATACTGTTAGTTTGATTTATGCAAGTGGCATCAGTGGCGAGTAAATTTTGCCAGCGAAAGCCTTTGCAACTTTCCAATGCCTGTCACAAAAGAAAATGAAGACTATTAATATGTGGTGTGCTTTTGGCCAAGTGTGTTAGCATCCACGCATAACAGCTCGCGTTTAGTGATAAAAATGGTGCAAAATGGAGCATCTCAACAGCCACCAAAGTCTTCGCAAAATATCATTACCATTCGAGGGAAAAAGACAATTTTGCCTTGAACGCTATAAAGCGAAAGCAATAACAGCAGTTTCAAAAACTGTAAGTCAGGCTATCAGCTCAGTCATCTTGATTAAAACCTGGCAAGGCTTGTGTATTGTGCGATTTCAGTGGACATGAAGCAACACCAGATGGCGGAAGTTTTCAACGCCGTTCACTATAATACGTGCTTCATATTCATATTGCCATTTTGGCACGTGAAACCCTAGATAACATTACTGCCCAGAGTGAAGCGGCCTGCATGCTACGTAAGGCTTCAACGAAAACGCAACGACATTCTTGATGTGTGCGATGGCATGAGCCGTTAGCTCATCTCCTGCATAGATACAGTGCGCGTGACTGCAGCGGACTGTGGTGGCACGCGAACGCTCATGTGCAATTATATCCACACTTTGATATACGAACATAACCTTTGTCAGAACAGCGTGCTGATTTGCAAGTGCGGTGCCAAAAATATGCAATGCCTTGCTCACCCTTGCCATGCTGTATTCCTTGTACTCGGTCAAATTTTGGTGATTAAATCCCTTCACACGGTTTGGTTTCTGCAAATGTTATAAGGAAAGTTATTTAGTTGGTATCTCCGTGCCATGCGGGAATCCTATTTTTTTTCAAATAATCTATTATTTTCCAAATATATATCAACGATGAATCGCTTCACGTGACCCGGCTGTTACTTGATAACATCAAAATTTTCATTCGCAGTGAGCGAAACATGACTAGAAAGATGATATTGTTGTTTACGCCTTGCAATTTTGACTCGTAAATATTTTTACCTTCAAAAGTTCGCAGAAAAACAGAAACATGGGGTCCACTGCTTGTTCAATTCTTTTCCTATTCAGGTATACTTTCTTACAGTAGTCTTTCACATGTTTTGCTGTCAATAAGATTTACACCTTGCTAAAATCATGTCTTGAGTATCAAGGGTCAGCGAAACACATGTCTTTTAGACACATTTTACATGATGATATATTTTCGGTAATAAAACTAGGCGTACGCAAATTAGTAAGTCAAACATAATTGTTTAAGGCAAGCAAAAGTTGAAACAGTGGCGATCGCAATAAAATGACACGTGAGAAAAACCACCCGATGTAAATCCTTACGTCGTAGGCGCGTAATCAGTACTTCGTCGTTGTCGGCACATTGATCGTACTCTTTCTTAATGTATACTGTTACTTGCAAGAGCATGAATAGCATTATTCGGACCGTTTACATTGTAAAATTTATGGGCTACTGTGTGAAATAGTATGGCCAGTCAAGCTGTGAGTTATACAATATATTTTTATATGTACATTTACTTGTGTCTTTAACTTAGCAAGACAGCCCCGCCGCGGTGGTCTAATGGCTAAAGTACTCGGCGGCTGACGCACAGGTCGCGGGATCGAATCCCGGCTGCAGCGGCTGCATTTTCGATGGAGGCCTAAATTCTGTGGGCCAGTTTGCTTAGATTTAGGTGCACCTTAAGAAACCCCAGGTGGTCGAAATTGCCGGAGCCCTCTACTACGGTGTCTCTCGTATTCATATGACGGTTTTGGGACGTTAAACCCCACAAATCAAATCAACCTACTTAGGATGACGCAAAGAATACGTCAAACGGACGTCTACATAACTTGGTAAAGAGGAAAGTTAGCACAGAATGTACCGGCATGCTGGACATAAATGTTAGCTCATAATATGTATACTATAAAAACCCTGTTGCACACGTCACAAAAATATTTCCCTTAAGAGAGTGTGACGCCGCAGTGACATGTGGAACGTGGGCAGTGGTATGCGAATGTGCACAAGTGATTAATAGTTTAATCAATAATGAAACAGAATGTGGTGCTTCTAAAGCGTGGATGTTCTGCAGCACGTGTCACAATAAGTTCTGCGTTAACGTAGCTATTTCAGAGTGCAAAATGTTAACCATTTAGAATACATGAATTTATGATCCGAGTAGGAATTAAAACCAAACAATCTACTTGTCGTTCATGCATTCTACCACAGGACCACACCTGTGCTTTAGAGCGCTTTAGAAATAGCTTGCAGGTTTGATGTCCTTCATATGAGAATTGCGATTAGGGGGTTGGCTTTCGAATTTTATATAAAGAGAATATATAGTGGATATATACTGCTATGGTTCTCAAAGGTAATTGAGCTGTTGCTAGACCTACACGCGTTAATCGCATCATGACCCGTAGCTGGCCTTTCCTTATTATAAAACCGACGCCTGGGCTCCAACATGGCTGCACATGTTACGGTAGGTTATCATTTAAGTAGCGGTGCAGTCCACACGTCTCATAAACCCGTGATAGACCTACGCAAACATGGGCAACCGCCCCATATCAATTCGCTCAAATCCAAAATGTACGGCATAGATACCTACCCGGCGTCTGCTGAAATGCTACGGGTTCTAGCAAGAAGTGGTCTTTGTTAAATTTCGGAAATTTACTTACTTTTTTTTCTTTTATTTGATGTGCGAGTCATGCTTTTTAAAGGAATTTCAACATGATTCACAAAGAACAAAAACGGAGAGCACAGCGGAAGATAGCTGCCTATTTATGGATTTGTTGATAAGATTATTTTGTCTGAAGTTCATTTTTTTCGTTAAAGATTTTTATACACATACATTTATTTACTTTCTTCTGTTCATTGTGGCCCACTGTTGCGAGCGCCAGTGGTGAGATTGGCCAAATTTTTTTCTTGCTGTGCGTTTTTATATTGTGTAGGTAATTATTGACAGGGGAGCTGTTCCAAAACTCTTAATACGTTCATGTTCTCGCGATCAACCTTCGACCGAGTTTGACAGGTCATGGTGGCTTTTTTTTTTCTTTTGAAGGCAAAGGAGGTGGAAATAAATAATTTGAAGGACAGGAAATAGCCAGGTTTTAGACCAGATTGTCACCCTTTGCTGGGGAAACAGAGTAAAAGATGAAAATGGGTGTTACAAAGGACGAGAGAGAATACGAAGGATAGCGAAAGAGCTTAACCAAATTAAAAAGAATGCGACAATGAAATCTGTCTATATTTTCTTGTTGGAATGGCTACCACTTCGACAAGCAACTACTGCAAATGCAAAAAAACAAAAAAAAACAATCACCCATCTTCTGTACGAGTGTACCCATTTCACTGCGCCACGACAAGAACTTACCGAAGCTCTAGATAGACTCTATGATCGGCCTTTGTCCGAATAAGATTCTTGTTCATCGGCCGAGTGAATGAGTTCATGCACAGCCCATAAGGCTGTGAAAGCTTTAATACATGTTTTTTGGGGGTGAACGCAAGAGATATTCATAAAAATTGGCAATCATTCGCGGAGTTACGAATGGTTTAATTATATACAACGATGCTGAAAAATGGGCTTTAAATGAAACGTAAATATTGTGCCTATTGTTCGCAATGCACATAAGTATCAATATGCAATTATCCACATGACTGATGGCATGCTAGGCGCATTTGCTGCGTTTCGGGGGTTCTTTTAAATCTCCACCACTCCGCAGTCGAAGAAAGGAACTTTCGAAAAATGTGGAGGACACTTTGCTTTTGCCTTCTGGAGTACAATGTGATCGCGTAATGGGGCTTCTATAGCACCGCCTTCAGCTATGCCGCAGAAAAAGAAACGTTCGTGCGCATAACGTTGGCCTGTTCAAACTCTCCCAGAATGTTTGCTGCAAAAACGCTTGCGAAGTGCCCACGACATCGTTATTCTTTCCTTTGCTCATTGGTTAAATAATCACTACGCATATGTAAGGTGACATGCGAACATCTGCAACTACGAATTTTTATTGGGTGCGCCACTCTAAATATCTCGCTTTTTGGTGGTTCACATCTTTTGACGCATGGTGGGATCGTACGATTCTGCCGCGCACAATATGACAAGCTTCAAGGGGACTCCTTGTGCTGCTTGACGTTCATGTAACATTTTTTTTTGCGAAACAGTTTTAAGCAATTCTGTGTCTTTGTGGCAGAATTTTCACTTGCGAAGCAGGAGTAAAAAGTTGTTTCAAAATTATTTATTTGTGTCTGTTTTATAGTTAATGAATTTTTCGCGTTGCTCACAAGCAACGACAACGGTGCCCGCGTTTGCTGGAAGCTAGATGGTGCAAAATGAAGCCTTTAACTCTACCACAATAATGTCAATACACGAATGTGAGAGATGTGCAACGGGAGTTCCTTCATTATCCTGCTAATATATAACATTGCGGCTGCAGGGTATGATGATGATGATGAACCTTCAGCTTTGCTGGCACTCGCCCACAAAGGGGGATGAACTGCGGCATTTGCCGCATGTGCTGCAATACGTTACTATAATGTTCAGTTTGTCTTATAATTACACTTGTTGCCGTACAAAATATCTGTAGCGTTGAAATGTGCCATCTGCCACTTATTTCTGTAAGAGTGCAACAATTATTGGAATGACTTACGAAATGTTTCAGGAAGGATATTCAATTGCAGTAGAGGTGTGGGCAATGTGTATCCAGCAATATTCGTATGTTTGCAGACGATTGCGTAATATACCGTACTATTACTAACACATCAGCCCAAGTTGCATTGCAAGATGACATTAACCATGTGCTTAACTGGTGCAATCGTTGGCTAATGACACTAAACCCTAATAAATGCAAGTCCCTCTCGTTTCATCGTCGGTGCAGCCCCCTCAATTATTCTTATCAAATCGGTAAAGTTGCATTGGAAAAGTCATCACATACAAGTACTTGGGAGTCACTTTGAGTAACGATTTATCATCGCGCGTCCACATTACCAATATTATATCATCAGCTAACAGATCGCTTGGTTTCTTAAAGCGGCGCTTACGTCATGCTCCCCCTCCTGTAAAACTACAAGCTTATAAATCTTCAATTCGCACCCACTTTGAATACGCGTCGCCTATCTGGAGCCCTCGTCAAGCATACTTAACCGACGCACTAGAATCACTCCAGAATAGAGCAGCTAGATTCATTAATTCCTCGTATCCGTATAACGTGAGTGTTTCATCTCTTAAACAAGAATCCAATCTTTTAAACCTTAACATTCGTCGCCGAGTTGCCAGCCTCATTTTGTTTCACAAGCTCTATCACAGTCAACTCGGCCACCCGCCCTATATCTTGCCTCCTGCCAGGACAACTCATCGCACCACTCATTCCTTTCATGTCGGCCAGCCGCGCGCCCGTACCACGACATTTTCCGCCTCCTTCTCTTTTCGTGCAGCTTCCGACTGGAATGACCTTTTCACTGATCTCGCCACCATAATGTGCCACTCAACATTTACACAAAATGTCACTCGTTTCTTTTCAAATTGAATACATTACATTGTTCTTTTTTGTGCTACTGGTTCTCACTTTGTCTTCTTGTTTTGGCAAGGTGTTACGCCTTTTAATATGTATACTGATCCTGCACATATGTTATTTTATTTCTGTATTGGTGACCCCTGTTCATACTCTTCCCATCCTGCATATGTATTACATTTGTTGTATGTTTCCCACCCCTTATGTAATACCCCCTCTAGGGGGTCTTTAAGGTAATAAAGTGAAGTGAAGGCGCTGATGTCATGAGTCCAGTTTTTTTGTTGCCCGACTAAAAGAAGTTAAAACGTGCTTTATCACCGTTCTAAAAGCACTGCATAAGCTGCAAATCCTTCAAAAAAATGACGCCAGTTGACGTAACGCGAGTACTGTATATATTCAGAACCGAAAAAAGAAAAGCCACACGCTCGTGCATTTTTTTTATGATTATCATCTTGTACATTATACTGCCCTGACATAGTGGTGTCACCACTATTGTGTTACGCTGCTGAACCCGAAGATGCGCTTAGCGCAGCCTATTGCCTGTGAAGAACCTCCATGTTTGGCAAATACTGTGTGCAACCGAGAAATGCGTATTTTCTACATTAATAATAATATTAATAATAATAATAATAATAATAATAATAATAATATGTACTGTTTCACGTTCCCAAACACCAAATGACTATAAGAGACGCCTTAGTGCAGGACTCCGAAAATTTCCAGCCCCTCGGGTTCTCTAACGTGCACCCAAATCTGAGAACGTGGGCCTGCAGCATTTTCCTCTGCATAGAAAATGTAGGCGCCCCTCGACATGCGGGTTAGCAGACGAATGCCTTAGTCACTACACCGAAACGGTGGGAATATTATTCTTCAATCAACAATGCTTTTTGCGTGTGTCGAAATTTAAGAATCCTAAAATAGAGTTAAGTAAAAAAAAATGTCATTGTTGACTTCCTGTTATATTTTCAAAAAAAAACACACACAACCACAATTATCCTAAGAGCCATATTAAAGCGAATCTCTCGTGATCTCATGAATATCAGTCATAACTGATAAGTGGCTTTTTAATAAAGCCATTATGTATAATACTGAAAATGTAGAATAACGCTTTACATAGTCTTGAGAACACTAGCTAACGAATATTGCGTAAAGTTCGAGCCCTTCAATGTCAGAATGATGTCATAAATATCTAAGTGGCTTTTCAATACTTTGGCCATATGGACAGCTTCTCATTTTGCGAAAACTCTCCGGTAATTCTCAGCAGTGCGCACGATACAACCCGATCCTCGTCTGCTGCTAACCTCTGCTTTCGTTTATTTGTATTTTGTGGCTTAGAAAGCATTTTCTAGTTCTAACTGCACTGCTTGGACTGTCCTGAACACGTAGCTTACTAACAAGGGTGACATTTTTGCTCTGTTTAGTATTTCTTTAAGCAATTTTAAAACTTTCAATGCAAGGTAATGAAGAAAAAATTTGTTACCTTTATACTAAGCGTCTTCCATCGAAGGCGATGAAAGCCAAATCGCAGCACACACAATGAGTTTGCAACCAGAAGGATCAGAATACATGCATGTCTGGTCATTCCTAGCTAAGAAATCGTTACCTCAATGAGCTTCGAAAACGTTGGACAGGTAGTGCCCAAGAAAAGCAAATTATCACAACGTGAAAATCAATGAAAACTCCGCTGGCTATTGTCACGTGGGATGAACAGGTGCGGCACACATGCACACAGGTCAGTGCATTTTATTTTAAGATTCAGGTGCTTCTGCATTATCTGAAGATTCTTTTATGTAGACAATAAACGACATTTCGATGCAGATGCCTCGCTGGTAAGAAGTTCTACCTTTGTTTCGTAACTTGTGTGTGTTGTACACGAATAGGAGTAATCATTGTGTGCGTTGTGTCACAATAAACTTTCAGGCAAATTTAAGCACAACACAGCGTGTGGTAATAATGCCTATCCATGCCTATCCATCTAAAGCTCAAGCTTGGAGGCACGACTGTCGCGAGGAGACTGCAAATAAGCGCGACCCGGGGTCCTACGCACGATGGCCCGAGCTGTTCAAGCAGTTGCGTTTGCTGGAAGCTTGATTTACGGAGGCCATGGCGTAAATATAGTGCGAAGCCCATGACAACAGCGCTGATAAACTGACTAGAACGTGTGTGGAATCAGAAACGCATGTGGGGCATTTGAGGTGGTTATTAATTACACAACGCGAGCGTACGCGTCAGCACCACCACTCAGTTAACACTTGATTGGTGCAGCGACATCAGCGTGATTGTCGCGCTACATTTCGCCAACTCAACATGCGCCTCCCACAAGCGTTTTCGTTGGTATTTGCCATTTCTTTATTAGAATGATGAAATAGGAGAGGTTGGCGCCATTATGGTGGCACCAGCTACTACTTTTTTCTTAGTAGACAAGATATGCCGTAAGATTAACAATGAGCGCACAAAATGCGAGACTGTACAACATACGATGTGAAAGAACACAATAGTCAAACTTCACACGTCAGTTCAAACACAGCTACCAGGTTCATATGTTCCACACACAAGGTCAGTTAACCTCACATGACAGTTAATATTCACCTAATAGATACAAATGTACACAATTTTCACATACAAGGTCAGTTCACACTAGATACTTATGTTCACAATTTCTACATTCACATGAAGACAGATGATTACACATATGAAACACGGCTATCTAAATATTACGTATTTCCTTTTCCATGTAGACAACATCGTATACGGCAGGTCAATATTTCTATACAATAATTTATTCTTCGAAAATTTCTTTAATGCGACAAGAGCTATAATCTGAAGACCTGCAGTTGGCCATAGTATTTTCGTAAGCGTGAAGGGCCTCCTGTCTAAAAATTGCAAACTTCCTCGTAATACTTGTTTTTGTGTTTCACACTTCGGGCACTCCAGAATCAGGTTAAGCACATTTTCGTTAGGATGGCTGCAAGAGAACTCTGTACTATATAGGCCCACGTTTCATACTGTGTAGTAACTGGTCACGTAAATGCTGTACCCAGCTGTAAACGGTAGACCAATGTTTGAAATCTTCTATTTTCTCTTAGCTCTGATGGGATGCTTAGTTGTATGCAAGGGTCTCTAAATTTAAGCCTGAGTTTTGAGATTTTTCCTCGAACAATTTGTCTTGGGTGACGCTACAGGTTATCGGTCTGAGCAGTAGACGCATTTCAGTTGCACTCTTTCAGGTAGGTTCTTGCGTTTCACCTGCTGTATGGAAATTTCTGCTCTCGAAGGCAGCAATTGTGCACGCGCAGCACCGTCACGCTGCTCGTTTCGCTTCTCTCAATCATTGCAGATAAATATTAGGTGAGGTTGTCACCATGCAGGGGCGCTAGCATCATGGCGGCTACACGTCTATGAATCGACACGTTGTGAGTGCTGTAAAAGCCAGTGCGAGACATCGAGGCCACGTGGTAATATATATTTCACTTCTGCTGGCGTGTGTGTATTGTCTCCGTGATTAATCTGTCAGTAAAAATTGCCAACTGCAACATGGGTATTACCATCATCAGAAGCGGCAAGTTGATATGCAGCGCTTGCGCTTATTGTAATGGTAGCCATGAATTTGACTACGTAGGCTAACTTCGGTGGATAGCCGATAGCTACAACTGATGTTGGCCCTACGTGACGCCTACTTTGTAAGCGTATATATGAAATGTTCTCAAAATTAGATGGCCGGCCCTGCAACCACAATCGAAGTTCCACTAACACTGCGCCTGCACAGGGCGCTTTTAGAAAGGAGTTTCTAGACCTTGCTGACAATGTGGTAGAATGCTTGATTTTCATTCAGAATGATTGGTTGCATTGCTGCTGGCACCAAAATGTTCATTTATTGCATTCATCGGGTCAACGCGGCCGATATCCATTTTTCCGAACGCTCTCGCATTTAAATTAACAAAGTCCGTTCATGTCATTTCTGGCCAGATTAAACTGTTATTCATCTTTAGTGGAAACCCGCATACCGCATCTTGGGCTATGCGGGTATGTGTCACGAAAGTGTGCAGAAGAAGGTTTCCCGTCGTACGAGGCCCGATTTCGTAGTTATTATTCTTCAAAGTGTTTACCATCCCTTGCAGATTTAGGACAATCTTAAATTGAGGTGGCGACCATGACAATACCCAGACGTAGGCAAATGGATATGTAATACTACGCAGTTAGAAGCGCTCAAAGTGCCTTCAGTGCGAAAAGAAATGCTTCTCATGTAAACTATACTCGTTTGAATTTTCTCATTCTCTTGGTCTGCATAAGAGGACCGCATACAATCTGCTTTTGCTTGAGTATGAAAGCACGATACATATTACGCGAACTGTGAAAAAGGCAGTCTGTGTGTATACATATGGAAGCTTGTCGCGATGACATTAGGACTTCTCTACAAGTTTCCAGAATGTAGCAGAAATCTGCATTGTACTGAGTAACTATGGGTAAATAAAAATATTTTGTTGTCACTAGAATACGTGATATTTCATAACGATTTCAACGAATTAGCGTTATAAAACTTGTTTCACAGACATTCCGGCTTAGCCATCGGCGCTGGCGTCGATATCGTTGTTTGTAAGCAAAAAATTGTCCCGTTGGGCGTGACTGAAAAGTCGAGAAATATGCAAATAAAATAAAATAAATTACCCGAAATCCCTGGTCCAAGTGGGAGTCGAACTCTGGTCATTTGCATGGCAACGGTTGTTCCATCACACACTCACTTGTCTGCTTGCGAATACAGTGAAAATAGGTTCCTCTGCTTCAAAATGCAGTGAAGGTAACTTTTATGCAATACAAAAACATTCGTCCTGTATTGCATGCTTCACGATACAAGATGAATATTGCAGTAATAATGCGTAGTACAAGTGTACGTCGTCATAGGCCCTCAGAACATGTGATTATCATGATGTCTGTTTGAAGCCGGTCACCTACTACAATAGACACACATGTTATTGCGTCTATTCCCTTAAGGTCATCTCGTGGGCGCATAACAAGTTGAGAAAGGCTTCAGGCATTGTGTATTTGAAGTACACACTAGAGAAAGTATATCGCTATCACGTTCCACTCTTATAGGCAAAGGTTAAGGATTACCCAATTTTTTGCAAGATAAACTACCCTAACACTTCATACGAACAGCAACTTTCTAGTCCGACGATGTAAGACGCCCCCTTTGTATTTAGCTATCCGAAATGCCATATGCCTGGAAGCACGGTGTTTAAAATCTGTTACAACTTTTATGTGGAGCGCACTGAGCCCTGCTGCTGGGATAATGTAATTCGCTGTCAAGAAATGCAAACCTATATATCCAATGGAAATATTCAAAACAGCCCGCGCATATTATGCTGACACTGTTAGCCAAACAACACGGATGTTTTAACCTTTAACGTCTATAAACATGTTCAGTTTGGTGGGTGATCAAGTGGTGCCAAAATCGACGTCAACTTCTACGAAAAGAGCAGACAAGCTCACAGACGAGTGGGTGTATGTAACGTAGTAGTTCCGGCTTGCGAAGTGCGCACACTGATTTCTTAGCTGCCACAGGAGAATTCTGGCTGCTGGGTGACGCCTTCAAATAAGAGTGGCATCCTGGCCACGCTGTTGTACGTCAACCTCAAGCAAGTCAGCTGCAGCTCTGCCTTGCTGAATCGGGCTTTGCAAGTCTGGGGCTTGAATTCGCGAACTGCAGAGCCTTACTCTCGCGTATTATCCTTTTTCACAAAATGAAATGTGACTGCAACTTTTCTACTTTTTCTTGTTTTTCATCTTCGAAACATTATCACTTGAAATAAATGCGTCAACATGACATGAATGCGCCAGCCCATTTTTCATTTTATGTTTGCTATTTCCGACCACTTTCTCGCAGCGTTGTCGCATTTGAGCAGGAAACCACACCTTCAATAGAAATTTCCAAAGCACACGTTCCAGAAAGGGCCTGCGTACACTGTATATCTTTCTCCTGTGCCAGTTAATATACATTGAGGAGCAAGAATGGTTGAAATGCTTCATTGTCACTTAGACTCGAAGTCCTGTAAACACGTTTTGTTTATTTATTTGGCGAAAAGAGAGCGAAACAAAGACCGCCTTTAAGAAAAGTTTTTTTTTTGCCGCAGATTTCAAAAGTATATGGCAAATAAATATGGCTTGGTGCCACAAAAACAAAAAGCTGCTGTGTACAGTAAGAAATATATATAGTGTGTTGAGTAAGGTAGGCGACTGACATCGTCGCACAGAAACAGGTAAATCAAAACTCAAGCGTTTCACACAAAGCGCTGCCGCGAAAACCTCCTCTTCTTGAACTAAAAGTGCCTTTTACTATTTTACCTTTTTTCAAATGCACTCTACTCTTTTCAAGGTACCCGCTGAGCTTTGGAAGTGAAACATCCTTATACGTTGTATTAGTACCATCCTGCCTTCATGTCCTCCTTGGAGATGGTGCTAGAAACTTCATTGTATCCACGAAAACCCTCAGGTTCAATTAATAATCCAGATGGGAGCCGAAAGTTGAAAACAACGCAATGGGATAACCAGGGTGAACAGTGGAAGTACCACAGACTGGTTGGTGAATGTTTCGATATGATGACCTATATCTCTTTGCAAAAGATAGGTACTTCTATCGAAACGTTGGCCAGCCAGTCTGAGGTGCTTCCGTGGTTCACCATGATTATCCCACTTAGGTCCAATTAGTGTTTCTGCTCACTCAAGTGAACTTTAAAAAACTGCTCACAAAGGGTACACATAAAAAAGCATGGCTGATCCCTCCATCATAAATGACACGAAAGAGAAACGTGTCTACACTGAAATAGTGCCGAATGTACACCGATATATGAGAGCTTTTGCGATGTGTATAGCTGTTTGACAGATATGGGAACGTTTGACTTCAATTTATTCACGATGACGCCAAGTGGCCCATCTCCGTTACGACGACTAACTCCCAACACATGAGCATGATTTAACTGCTGTGTTAGCTGAAGGTTTTAACACATACCTGCACACAACTCATGGTGAATATCATGCAAAGGGGGCATAAAGCAGCACACACAACACACTTGTACTCCGGATGCACTTCAAGGCATTGTAAATAAAATAGAGAACCGAAATGGTGCGTGCATCTGAATAATGAGTAAACCTAGGCATGTGTTCATGCAAAAACACTACCACATTGAGCTTAAGCAACTCGGCAGGTAGAGGTTGGTAGCTTGAGCTGTGGACGCGAGAAATTGTTCCATGTCCCTCGGTCTCGCTCCACGAAGGCACTACATTCGTAACATTGTTGCTTTTTGCAGCACTTACTTCCGCACATTCAATAACTTCTGCATCAAACTCGAAGCAAACGGCGACAAAATATCGTTGTTGCGTGTGCATGCTGCACTACTCCGGCAACGTGCCGCCAGATGCCAACACAAAGTGAAAGGCAAAGAAGGTATCTTGGGTTACTCCTCGACGTTAGCGCAGACGGTGTTTTGCGCTCGCATCGAGAAACTTTAACCACGACTTTCGTGATTACGCGTCGCACATACCCTTAGGCCCCATGCTTCAAGTACGTCGTCGCCAAACCGTTGTGTATGGGTTACAGTAAGTGTATGCCGAAGAACCTCACTTCCCTGCGCGCAGACGGCGGCACCATTCCGCTCCGCCTAGCCGCACCAACATAGAGCAACACGCGAGAGAAAATGTGTGATAGATTTAGGGTGCTTTTGTGAAAAAGCGTGCATCTACCTTGGTTGAAGAATGTTCGCCCTTATAGGACTGCACAGTCTGTGAAAAACGCGCATGCAAGACAGTGATGCAGAACGACCCACTGCTTTAAGTGTGCATCTCATGCTTATGGCTCTCCATCTAAAAGATGTGTACGAAGAACTTGGTTTCAAACCAGACTGCCCCCCTTTCCCATCTTGATGATGTACTCATCCTTACACACCTTTATGTTTGACAGGTTTTGAAGAACTTTTCCTCTGTTTTGGGACTTCTACAGTATATATGTATGTAAGCCTTTCAATGCTTGGGCAGTATTTACGCGATTAGTGTAGCTGAGTCAATTCATGACAACGAAAGAGCAGTTGCTACAAATACAAATAAGCATTAAAATTCGTACGGTCAAAGAAAAAAAAATCGATGGATATGTCTTTAGAGCACCGAGCGCCCCTCAAGGTGGCCAAGACAGTTCAATTCTAACATGTTTTTTTTTACATTTTTGTCTTTCCCGTATACAGGCATTCCTTTTATAAACGCCATACTCGTGGCGGGAATACGTCACTACAATTTTGGTGGACCCGAGCATCAAAATAGCATCAAAGACTTTTATGCCATTAAAGAAACCAAACCCAAACAGGTTACAGAAGAAGATTATGTACATTACTTGTATCGGAACATGCTTAAGCATTACGTCAGAAAGTTGGCAGATGTAATACTTATATTACGACAGCTACTGCTACTACTACTACTACTACAGCTGCTGCTGCTGCTGCTGCTGCTGTTGCCGCCGCCATTTTCAGCATGGTCGCCGTCGGTTGAATGGAGCTCCGGGGAACGAATGGTTCAGGATTTGAAAAAGGAAGGCAGTGAAATTTCCGTCTTTACACTCAGTCGTATGAGGAAATTGACGTATATGGCGTGAGCAAATCAATACTAGGGATACCCGCATTGTGAGGCACTGAACACAATTATTTCCTCAAATGGTGAACCTAAGTAATTTACAAATATGCCATCATAACGAATAATAAGTGAATGTACCAATATTTTAGATAATAAATATATATACAAAATAATTAATGGCTATCCGTGATATTATGGCAATACAAACATGAAACGAATAGAGAGAATTTATCAAAGATGGTTGTTCTTTGTTTTTCCTTTTTCGTAAAGGATCAGTTGTGGTCTATTCTCGGTGCCCAGTATCTTCTGACAGCTTGGATGATATACAAGAGAAGAGTGTTTTGAGAGGTCTTCAAAGTGTCTGATACATCCTTGGCTAGGACCCTGCGTTATTGAGGAGTTTCTGACTCGCAGGTCATACGTAATATGCGAACCTAAAAAGAAACAAGACCTGCGCTTCAGCAGATATTTCAAACTTAGAGTAGGTGGTAGCTGCACTCAGTTTTGAAGTAAATAGTATTCAACTTTTGGGGAAAAACACACCATTGTGATCCGAAACTTATCTAGCAAGGCTAATATACTTTAAAGAAAGGTTGCGAAGCTTGATGAAAAAAAATATTTATTTGGCTAATAGCACCAATTAGCACGTGTAATTGGCATTTGTTCAACTAAATAGAGTAGAACTGAAGGTTGCTGCATTGACGAGCACACTTGTGATATATAAAATCTGGCTCCAAAGCTGTTACTTGAGTTAGAAGTTATATTTGCACATTTCGTATAATTTCAAGGGATAATCCACTATGCTAAACACCAGGCTTTGCTTACTGAATTATGCCATGCCGACCATTATTAATTACCTTCAGAGAATTTAATAGGGTGCATTCATATTATCAAATCTAGTTGGAAAGTTAACGTAATATTAAAGCGAAAGCTTCAGCTTTTTGCTTTGAATAGCAACGTGCTCGTACTTTAAGACCGTTCCTCGACATAGTTTCGAGTTTTTCACTCTTTAGGGCATACACGAAACTCAGCAAATTGTAAAGTTTTCAAGAATTTTTTTACAAAACACCACCATTAATAGACAAAACACCACCTTTTTTTACAAACACCAATTCATAGATTAATTTGCAGCGAAAGCTGTTATGAGATCACAACTCGGGTCACTGCTGTTGTTCGCCACCGCCACCAGTGTCTGTAACCCCATCGCTCGAAATTAGAAGAAAAAAACTTAGCGCTAAAGACATAGTGGGGCTCGAACCAGGATCCTCTGGGTGCTAGCTCGGTATTCTACCACTGAGCCACACCGGTGCCTAGGGCTTGTTGGCAAACTTGCCTGAGGCAGGCTTCATTTCGGGAAAGCAATGGCGTTAAAACGACTTACAAAGCGTCTTTAAATAGCGAAAGAGCAACCATACGTCGCACAATGCGAATAGCCTAACAAGTGGGTCGTCCAATGCTCGAACCCATTGCAAAATCTTGTTCTTGTTCCCCTAATAACTGTGGCGCATACCCACTTTTGCCATAGTTCCTCATCGTAGTCAGCCGTGCACTGCATGAACACATAGCACAATATTCCTTGCGAATGTTTAGTGGATACGACGCTTCTCGGAAGAATGACGAAAATTAGCATAGCGAATGCTGGCCTACTACACAAAAAATCTTATTGTTACTGCCCAGGTGGGTATCCAGCAAGTGTTCTTGCAGTAGTTCCCCAATGAGTGTTTTTCCAACCGCTTTTCCAGCTTTCGCTGTGACTGTGCTGCGCCTTCCGCACCGACCTGGCGTTTTTCATCACACTCTTCATAAAATGTACTATTTACAAATACTTTTGCTTCGCCGGTGTGCGGCGCACAAGCTCTGACTGGAAATTCTGAACTAAAGAAAACGACACTTTGATTTAAGGTGAGACGTATGTAGCACCCTAAGGTGGTCTAAGAAAATTTTAGAAGAAAATTGCATTAGATTAAGAATCATAGCGACTTTTTCACAGAAATTTGAAACCACTTTTGTTTTACGAGAGAAAAACATTTTTTGAAGTTCAGTCACCATAGCATTGTGTTGCTATGGAGGCTATTGAAGCCAACGGCATTCGCAGCATGAAAAGAGTGGTAGTGCACTTACAACAAATAGTTGAAAGCCCCTCCTAGTACACTATTTATATAGGACAGATCGAGGTATAATAAACAAAGGTGAAAGTATAACAATGCAAACGAATTGTATTTCTTCATGCCCTCAGTTATTGTATGTCGCCATGCTCTCAGAATGGCATACACAGGCCTGTGCCTACCTGCGAAACTTATTTTCTTAATGCCTATTTAGCGATAATCAGTTGTAGGCGCAGTTTCCCGCATACAGGTGAACATAAAAAAATCAATTTTGTCGCAAGGGCGATGCATGGTATGCGAAAGCAACAAATTGGGATGTCACGCAAAGAATGGCAGGCAAATCAAAACGTGCAGTAAGCTGTTTACGATGAACTGGTGTACGAAAACAACACGCAAAGAAAAAGAGCGAATGAACAATGATCACAACTCGACATTTAACGAGCCACTCAATCAAAAACGGTGCACGAAACGTACTCACACATAGAGACGACTGCGAACTAAGAATTGCCACAGTTGTCACTTCGCCATGTTTCAAAAGCGTGCTCTTTTCAAAAACAGCGACACTGAAGCAAGTAAAAGAACCTTAGTGCACTGTGTAATTTCCAAGAAATCGTTTCAGGGAAAGCACAAGACGTACAATTCTTTCCCCAGGTGAAAGAAGAGAGTGGACACTTTTCTAAATTATTTTTGTTATTGCTTTCATAACAATATACATACGTTTACATTTACAAGACATGACGGTAACATTGTTGGTGATTACAAACACCTGCCGATAGTGTCCATATATTCAATATTGCTATAACAAAATATTTTATCGATGCCCGCATATTTTGAGAAGCAGAATCACAAAGTGCAACTGTTAGGTATTTCACCTATTGGACGATTGATAAACATTGACTTCATAATCAAGGGAAATATATTTAGGTTAAAGAATTGCGAGCATTGGCATCAACACGCGACACAAACGCACTGCTATAGTGGTGACCACTCATTCATTTACCACAGTTACATTTTTCCCCTGAGTGACGGATTAGGGCATATGTATATGGATGAAAAATTGAATAGGTTCTATGATAATCTACCGATTATTGCCCATTCACAACTTCAAGGTACCAAGGCGCCGCTTAGCAGTGGCGGCAGGAAGCTTTGTTGAGATAATTGACGTTTTGAACTTTCTTCAAAGAGCAGACGCTGCTGCTTGTTTTCACGCGTTTGTGGTTGTTTTTCAACGTTCTGAATAGTCTCGATATTGCCGTAACCCTTTTAGTTTCTTGAGTTAAAAGGAAAGTAGAAAGAAAACGTTAATGTCGACTGTTTTCACTGCGAGCCTCGATGCTCACAGCCTATATTTACCGGTAGAAAAAACGCCAGGCCTGCACGTAAGGCGCAGCACATTCACAGCGGCACCTAATTAACCTTCCCGTTCAAATTAGCGCCCAAAAGCCATCAGGGTTTAAGAGGGTTAAATTTAACAGGCGAATCACCAAGGCCTGTGAATGCATGCAGCATTCATTTTTGGCATCAGTACAGCAACTTCCAGGTTTGTAGCTGTCGCGCTTCGTCCTTGTGCTTGATGCGATACAATTTCGCTCATATTTTTCTTCCAAATATGCTAACCGGCATTTATTAACTTAATAAAGTATGTAAGCACTCGCCTTCATTCTCAAAATCATAAATTTAAGGGCCACCGAAGAGCGAAGAATTGCACTCTTCGCCAAAAGTGTACTTTTCAATAACGTCTTTTTCGGGGCGATCTTCTTAGCGACCACACTGTTGGATGTATAGCCGCACCACCAATAGGTCGTGAAAGTAGCGAATAGCTTTCATCACGATTATTAAGTCTCACATAGCATATTTAGAGGCGATGTAGAGTCCAGAACGCTTGTAGCGCCACCCGCACACTGCACATTGTTCCAGCTAACTTGGCTTCATCTGATTTTATATGAAGTCACCCAAGCAGCAGTTTCACGACCAGCGAAAAAATATGCAAGCTCCTCCATGCCACGATACGGCTTTTTGAGCAGCTCGCGTACATTACTACATCAAAAAAGTAGAACGTGAATTACTCACCTGTGTGTGTTGTAATTTTAAAAACAGCACACCTTAATTTCTGGCTCATATAGGTCATTTTTACAGCAAGTTTTTGCACAGTCACTGAAAGAGAAGCGCGACCTTGTGTTAGCACAGATATATTCACACGCAAAAACATCTACTTTATTGGAGCTTTTGAAAACCTTATTTCCCGTATACTTATTGTACTTTCTCAGACATTTATGTCGAACCTCACCGCCGCAGACATTACGATATATGCTATAGGTTTCTGCCCCACACTTTGAATTATTGAGCAGAATGTGCACACTACTAAACATGGCTTGGAGTTTGACGTTGTATTAGTTTGGTTATAAAACCTTCTAAATCAACACAAGGCATTGTTCTAGGGCAGCGAGGATATCTTGAGCTCCCTTCGCTTAAAAGAACTGGCTGTACGATAATGTCCTTGCGATAGGAATAGTGCTCCGGATAAGTTCCTGTTAATTTTTATGTTTGTCAGAGGACTCGCTTTAGTCGCTTAATTTCGTCTGCTTGCCTTTACTGACTTTATAAATGTTGCTATCTCGAGCGGAGGTCCTTTCAAAATACAAATTCAATTTTTTCGCAAGTCGATCAAGTCCTCAAAGGATGTTGCTTTGCTTTGTGGGCGTTGAACTACTATTGTATGTCGCTTTGCGAAGTTGATTTGTTATTTATGTATTGGCTCTTCAATGGTCTCATTGGACTCTGAATGGGGTGGACCTAAATATGGCATAATAACAAAAGTGGAGAAACAAGACATATTAACAAAAAAAACAGCAATGATGATGAGTTTAAAAAAATAGGTTACAATGACAATTCAAGTAACTGCCGCTACCAATATTAGTCTAGGCGCTCTGCAGTAGACCAAAATCGCGCTACACTTTCGATGAAGTTATCTGCTAAGGAAAGCCATGCCAGCCTAGTGCAGTTCGAATAATGAATGACGGCCCTAAAACAGTTGGTGGGCGCGTGACGTTTTACTGCGTTAAGATCGCCTGTTCAACGAGCATGGTAAAATCCCTCAGCGAGTTGAATCAGCAAATTTATAAATTGAAGCAAAAGCAAAAACAAACTCTGATATTGGTGAGTGATGCGACAACTAGAGCTAATAGTACTTGTTGAACCTTATGTTATAATAACCAAACCTAGAGTTCTGAGTATTACAAAAGAATAAATGTTGCAGAATAGTTAGGAACAGACGAGAGCCCCTTTAACTGGCCTGTCACGTACAAGAGGGGGGGGGGGAGGAAAGTTTGGAAGCTCTTATACCATGTATTTTTATGGTAGTGTGGCTTGGAAACGTTGGACCAGGATTGTAAGTAGCCACTCCTTGAGGCGTGGGGTAAAAGTTAGAAGCAATAATGGAGCAACCTGACGTCAAACGAAGGAGTGGGCCCTTATGTACGATCAAAAATGAAGTGAATCGGGTTGTTTAAAATGGGCATGGTTTTTATAGTGGAGTAAAGATGTGTGTAATGGCAATATTTGAGCAATAAGGAAACTTCGTGAAGGCTAGGTTTTTTGGATATGAAACTGGGCAATGATGGCCTAGGTTAACATTTCTTCAATGTTTGCGGTTGTACTAACAACATAATTAGGTAAACTACAGCAAAATTGTAGCATGGGCCTCGGCTGCATCGTTGAAAACCAGAGGTCTCGTCTCTACAGGTCCAGTAATCCTATGTAGTAAGGGATGCGAAAGTGGTGCAAGTGGTGGTAGCATATGCCAGTCTGCGTGTGGGTCTACTTGTACGGCATGTATGTCGTCACGATATCACACTGAGTGATCTGTTGATGATGTGCAGCTGATTGGTTTACTGCTAAGCCTTCATAGCGCACAAAGGTGCGACTCGAGAAGTTGCAAATCGAGTTTGGCTGAAATGCCAGTGTTTTATTATCATCGCATTTCCCGCGCACGTTGGTGTCTACGCTTTCTCCTCACACAGTTGTACCCTTGTGAGTCCCAGTGTGTAACATGTTCCACACTCGTTCTTTGCGATGGTGACGCGCTGCAGCTACTTCAATAACAAAGCCATGTATAACGAATCGCAAAGACTAGTGCTGCCATCTGCCCATGAATGAGACATTGATGAGCGACGCACTGGGTGGCCATGTTCAAATGTGGATTTCATTCTGTCGAACACGTTTTAACGCGACCGTGTTGGAGAGCTTGTGTCGCACCACAAGTTCCGCCGTCGGTGTCGGAACCGTTGGTTGTGAGTGAAAAATCGTCCGTGAGTGAAAAATCAAGAAAGAAAGAAATAAAATACTGAAAATTTATGTCCTATTAAGGATTGAAGCCGGGCGATTTGCGTGGCAAGCAGTTGTGCTACCACAAATCCACGTTGCTGATTGCAGGTGCTGCGAAAAAAATAAGCACTACATGACTGCCATGTAGTGAAAGGAGTCTGCTTAACGAATTTTGTTCGACAGGTGCCATGACAAAAACGAGCCCATTTGGTGATTCGTAGCCGCATTTGTGTGCTCACCAAACTACGTTTCAAAAGGCCGGGATAGTGCACCCATCGCCGCTAAAAACACACCGTAACTTTCAAAGAGCTCTAAAAATGAAAAACTATGTCAATCTAGTGGAAAACATACCATGCGTTTCCCGACTCTTTCATCAAGCAAACAGCAAACGCTAGATAATGTGCTTCCAGCGTTGAGGCATTGTGAGATTCTCTATGACCTCTGAGATGGTGAGCCCGCGGCGTGTATCTTGGAGGCCATGCGACTCTTCCTTTAGATCAAAAACCTGTATGTACCATTCAAATGCACGCACCCGCGTGCATGTGTGTGTGTGTGTGTGTGTGTGTGTGTTTGTGTGTGTGTGTGTGTGTGTGTGTGTTTCATCTGTGAGACATTGTGAAAAAGCCGTTCTAGCAGTGCAGTGGCCACCCTGGACAGTCACTGCATTACTATAGATACGTCGTGCATGCGCACGCATGCGTTTGTTTGCTTGCGTGTGTGTGAATGTGTGTGTGGGTTTAACGAAACATATTATTAATTGATTGGTATGTGGGATTAGGGAACAAACTGGGGTTAAGGATATCATAGTTGAAGACAGTATAATTGCTGGTTATTGAGGGTAACTAACTGGATTCCTAGAGAAGGCAAGCGGGTTAGAGGGAGACAGAAGGTTAGGTGGGCAGACGAGATTAAGAAGTTTGCGGGCATAAATTGGCAGCAGCAAGCACAGGACTGCATCGAATGGTGGAACATGGCAGAGGCCTTTATCCTGCAGTCAGGCTGATGATGATGATAATTATATGTGTGGTTTAACGCCCCAAAACCACCATATGATTATGAGAGACGCTGTAGTGGAGGTCTCCAAAAAAAAATTGCCCGCAGCTTCCCTCGGGGGAACACTGAGGAGGATGCGGAGCATATAATTGGTTAACGGGGTGTTAAAGTGCGACTTACTTGGGTCGATGGCTAAATTGGTTAACGTGGTTGTGAAATGGGGTGTTAAATTGCGACTTACTTGGGTCGATGGCTAAATTGGCTAACGTGGTTGTAGGAGGGGGTGTTAAATGAGTGAACACGTACACACGTATGCGAAAGGGCGGCGCTGGTCGAAGGGACGTCGATCATTGTGTTTGTGGATTCGTTGGAATTCATTTCACCGCGACCTTGGACGTCGACGCGCCGTACAAACCAACCGACGAGCGGCAACTGAGCGAGCGAGCGCCGACCTTGAGTATATATACAGCTCGACGGCGCATGCACTGTCAGCTGTTGAATGTTCTCGAAGCGCGACGCCACATGCGCGTCCACTGGAGAATCAGGAGAATTGTAGATGTCGAACGCGGTGTGTAGAGCAGGAAGGGCGCACAGATGGTGGAGGAGTGAAGCGCGCGCGGTGTGTAGAGGAGGAAGGGATGCACAGATGGTGGAAGAGTGGGCGACGGCGCGACGGCGCATGCGCGCGCGTCAGCTGTCGAATGCTCGAGAAGTGGTGCGGACGGCGCGGACGGCGCGGACGGCGCGGACGGCGCACTACAAGGCGCGAGTATAAGATGCTTCCGCATCTAAAAACATATAATAAGTATGCACTTAGCGGCTGAAGGGCGCGGGGGCCGGATTTCGCTATCACGTTCATCTTTTGAAGGCGAAGCTTAAGGGTCCCCCAATTTCAATTGACGTGGTCAGTTAGGTTGTCTTTATTTGTGTACCGCTGATCTAAACGGGCTCGGTTTGTAGTAGAATGCTTCAGGAATGTGCACAGATCATTTTGAGTGCCGTTGCTTTAGAGATTCAGCGAATTGGTTTGTGTGCACTCTATTGCACCCTAGGACTGAGAGCTGGAGGCGTTGCTCTAAGGGGGGGGGGGCACCAGTGCGTGCTAGCGCGCATATTTGTCGCGCTCGCTCTCATACGGGTTCGCTTTTGACATTGCTGGAAAGGTAGTTATCTATTTGTTCTTTTTGGCCGTATGCGCGAGAGCGCGCATATATGTTACACTGATGCGAATTTCTTTTAAAAAAGATACTTGTATCATCTCAGCAGCGTTTCTAATTTTATTTTTATTACTGCTTCGCATGAATATTCTATACACTTCATAGATACACGAACTGACTCATAAGTCGGCTCACTCAGACTCACCAAGGCTCAGATTGATCTTGAGCCTAAGTGTGTATGAGTTCGGGTGAGTAATGGTTGCGTGAGCCCGATTGAGTCCAACGAATAAAATTTTCAGTGAGCATTAGCACGAGTGAGTCTGGTTCAAGAAACTATCAATGAGTGTGAGTCTGAGTTAACCCTAAAGGCAAGGTATGCTTCATGTTGAGTCTGAGTTAGCTCTCAATATTTTGCCGACCAATGCCTACGTGTATGAAACTGCTTGAAACAGTTGTGAAGAGCCAAACCTCTTTGGTTGCCAATAGCAAAATGTTTTCTACACTTCCCGTAAACTCTAAACATAGTCTTTTGTCATTCGGTCCCAGTGTGCAATAAATTGCACGTATTTGTGCGTGCAGCAAGTGTCAAAAGTCAAATAAACTTTTCCGCCGTGTTAACATGATGTCATTTGTAAAACAAATGCGTAATCAAATGAACACTCAGGTCTCACGAGGAGACACTCACAGAAAAAAGCAGAGGGTGCCCAATTATCACACAGCACCAATTACAAAAAAAAAGAAACGTTGTTACGGGCAGTGAACCTAGAGTACATGTTTTTCTTAGTGCCTTCAACTGCCACTGAAAAATCTTTCTTTAATACAAATAAATTCAAATAAACATCGCTATATATGTAACTACGTAAGTGCTCTCCTCATTATCAAAATGTACGTGAGGAAAATGTGGGGATGTTAAAATGAAATCTGTCTGTAGTCTTTTCAAAAACGTAATAACTGTGTGTTCAGTTTTCTATTTTCGGCAATAAGAAAAGCGCGTGCAATATCAAAATGACGTACAACATTGCTCCCTGACACATGCACAAAAAAGCAGTGCCTTGAAATAAGCTTTCTACAAGAAACCGCTTTGCCTCTTGTCTTGGCCAGTGACAGCATCTCGCACAATTGTATGCACAGATGGGCGCCCTACACATGCGTCATAATTTTGTGGGTATTACTTTCACTCTATTCTAGTATATATAACGGTAAACTGTTCTCTCTGACAGCAGCTCTGTTTTGATTACGGCGTGGCTGTCTCAGATAAAAGGGGCACGTTTCGTCAGGCGGGAAAAAGCACTTATGAGAATGCGTACATTTTATTTTTGCAATTTTTCATTCCTACTGGCTACTTCGCAGTGAAAGTCCTTGAGGGCGCTGCTTTCTGATGCAAACAGCAGTCATAACGTGCCACTTTTCAGATTTCGAGGATTTCCTATATTGAATGATATAGGGGTGTTCACGTGTGGAAACGACCACATCAATAGACACTAGACACATTTAGTCTGACATACGTAACGAACCAACGTACATGGCACGATACCTTGCGTGCGCTGCATGCGAAGTGCTCAACGACACTTTTAGTTCCCCGTTTTGAGCGTACCGAGATACATTTGGTTCAACTAGACGTATGTTCTTAGAAATAAAACAGCTGGATGGATGGATGGATGGATGGATGGATGGATGGATGGATGGATGGATGGATGTACGGATGGATGGATGGATGGATGGATGGATGGACGGATGGACGGACGGATGGACGGATGGACGGATGAACGGATGAACGGACGGACGGACGGACGGACAGGTGGACGGACGGACGGACGGATAGACGGATGGATGGATGGATGGATGGATGGATGGATGGATGGATGGATGGATGGATGGATGGATGGATGAATGGATGGATGGATGGATATGGCTGTACCCTTCAGATCGGGCGGTGGCTAGCGCCACCAAGCCGTAATACTTAATGGACCAAAAATTGATTTATTTTTTCCCCTTTAAATATTGAGGTAAAGGATTCGTACTTTGCAGCGAAGGGTTCAATTTTCACTCGTCTCTTGACTTTAGCCACCAATAAGATAACCTCCTTCTAGTTAATTCTACCCGCTTAAAGTGTATTTTGCCCTCCCTGTCACTAAACCCCAGTGCTTTAAAGAACTCTGCGCCATCATCCTGAACTATAGGGTGAAGTCCTTCACAGAACATTATCAAGTGATCGGCAGTTTCCTCTTCCTCTCCACACGCACTGCATACCCTGTCTTGGTTTGCAATACTCCCGTCCTGGCCTCAAACAGTAGAGAACTACCCCGAGTATTATCATAGATCCTTTTCTTGGCAATTTCCTGCTTAAAAGTTCGATAGATCTCTAGTGCGGACTTCTCAATCATGCCAATTCTCCACATATTGGTCTCAGCTTCCTTCACCTTCTTCTTAATCGATAATTCTTTTTGGTTTGGCCTTCTGCTGTTTTCTAAGTATTTACCAGCCAATTTTCTGGTTTGCTTCCTCCATTTGATGTCGACATTCTACGTGTACAAGTATTTGAATATCTTCCTAGGCCAACTCCCCCATTACTCTCAATCGCTTCTGAAATTTTATCCAGCTGCTAGCTTCCCTGCCCTCAAATGATGTCCATCCCATATCACCTTGTACTCCCTGATTTGGTGTATTCCCATGCCCTCCTAAGGCAAGCCTACCTATTCCATGTTGCTTAATTTTTAATCTTGCTTGAACTTCTGATCTCATGCACAAGACCACATTGCCGAACGTCAGGCCAGGAACCATGACCCCTTTCCATATTCCTCTCACAACATCATACCTATTGTAATTCCACAGTGCCCTGTTTTTCATTACCGCTGCATTGCTGTTACCTTCAGTCGACACGTATATTTCGTGTTCCCTTACGTACTCGGCCCCATTGTTTATCCATACGCCCAGATATTTGTATTAGTTATCTCTAGCGTGACCTCCTGTATTCTAAGCTCACTACCTTCATTGTCATTAAAAATCATGACTGCTGAGTTTTGCTTACTGAATCTAAAATCTAACCTTTCTCCCTCATTATCGCAGATGTCCATCAACCTCGGCAAATCGTCCTTGTTGTCGGCCATTAGCACTATATCATCTGCGTACATTAATGCTGGTAGTGCTGATCAACGCGTTTTCCTTGTTTGGCTAAAGAGAGGTTGAAGCCCACTCCACTTCCGTCTTATTTCGCCTCTAATCCTTGTAGGTACATCATGAATAATAAAAGTGACAGGGGGCACCCCTGTCTAAGCCCCCGTTTTACCCCTGCAGTCTTGGATACCTGTTTTTCCACTTTATAACTGCCTTGTTACCTTTATAGATATCCTTTAAAAGATTTGTGACTACATCTTCCACGCCTAGTGTGTCCAGTTTTCCCCACAATTCCTCCAAAACTTCGCTATCGTACGCTCCCTTGATATCCAAAAATGCTAGCCACAGGGGCCTGTGTTCCTTTTCTGCTATTTCGGTGCACTTTGTCAGTGAGAACAGATTTTCTTCCAACCTCCTGTGTTTCCGAAACCCATTCTGGGGTTCCCCCAGCACCCCCTCATCCTCTATCCATGCCTTTTTGTTTGTGCGTCATGGGTCGCTGTATCGAACCACTGGAGCGAACAGCACAAACTTGGCCGTGCATATTTCGCACTCTAAGTTAGCGCTCGCACGTGGTATGAGAACCGCGAGGCTACATTCTAATCTTGAGAAGACTTCCGTCGAAAGCTCTTCGCTACATTTTTGAACTCGGACCAACGGGATCGCGCACAGCAATTGATTGAGGCCCGCGTGCAAAAACCCAATAAAACAGCCGCCATGTGCGCAGAGGGTATGATCCGTCTGTTCCTACGAGCTGACCCTGACATGCCCGAGGCGAAGAAGGTGCGTCACCTAATGCAGGGTGCTAAAGAACAAGTGTTTGCGGCCCTCGTACAAAATCCACCTACCACAGTAGATGAATTCATAAGAGAGGTGACTGTCATCGAGCGCGCCTTGCAACGACGCCAACACTTAGACCGCCTGCAGAACCACGCGGCCGTAAGTGCTGCAGCTCAGAACACGGCCATATGCGAAAGTTCCTTGCGGCATATGATTAGGGAAATACTGCGTGAGGAACTTCGGGCTCTCTCCGTTCCCCTTGCCCAACCACCAGTCTCATTTGTTGCGGAAATCGTCCGCCAGGAGTTGAGGCAGGCCATTACACTACCCGCGCCAAGTCCGGAGCCACATCGAGTGAGCTACGCTTATGTGGTCCGTCGCCCTCCACCAACATTTGTGGCGCCACCCTTCCAGCCATGACGCGCTGCCGTAGCTTGGTGGCAACGGGATTCTACGAGACGACCACCAGTTCGCTGAACTGACTTATGGCGCATGGCCGACCGTCGACCAATTTGCTTCCGCTGCGGAGGACCCGGTCACGTTGCCCGCTATTGCCGTCATGGCGATTCCGGGTTCGGGAGCTTTTCTCGTCCCGCTTCTTTCCGCTCCGAAGACCGTCGTGCCCACGATGCGGATCAACTATCGCCTGCCCAAGCAACACCACCGCGTCGCTGTCGATCTCCATCACCTGCGCGTCACCGTGACATCTCTCAGAGCTACGCGGACGTCACCAGAGGCCGTTCGCCTATCCCGCGCCGGGGAAACTAACTTATGCGACCTCGGGGGGCAAGGTTGCCATTCGTCGAGACACTTAAAAGTTCCCCCAATCATCGCAAGAAGGTATGACGACTACGACGACGAATACGACGACGAATACTAATGCCGATGAAGTTGTACGTGCCGATCTGAGCGTTCTCATTGACGGACATCACGTTCCAGCACTGGTCGACACTGGCGCTGACTTCTCAGTCATGCGACAAGGGCTCGCCGACCACCTTAGAAAGGTCAAGACACCGTGGACAGGGCCGCACATAAGGAGTGCTGGTGGTCAGCTGATGACTTTCACGGGTAAATGCACCACTAGACTTTGCATCGGGGATTCTAGCTTCGTGACCACTTTCGTCTTGTTGCCAGACTGCTGTAAAGAGTTAATTTTGGGCATGGATTTTCTTCAAGATCATGGCGCTGTTATCAACATCCCTCAACATATGGTGACGTTTGCGCACATCCGTATGCCGACAACAACAGCGAAGAACCACGCGGCCGTTTGCGAATAGCCAAAGATGTGACACTCCCAACGAGATCCTGCTGCCTCGTGTCGGTGTCCAGTGGGTGTCCTTGCTATAAAGATGTGATAGCGGAGCACATAGTCACTCTTTTGTTCACGCAAGGCATTTCCATCGCGAGGGGCGTCCTGGCGCTTACTGGTGGACAGGCAGAGGTGCTCCTCACGAACTTCAGCAACGAGTGCCATCAAATCCAGATGGGTACCGCAATTGCCTACTACGACGATGTAGACCAAGCCGGAAATTGTTTTGCCTTGCAACCAGATGACGCGGCTGTCCCCGCCTCGACAACTTTGTCGGTGGACATCTGTTCTACGCTACCGCCCTCTCATAAAGAGCGCCTGCTTGAACTTATACACATATTCGAAGACTGCTTTTCGCGTGCGTCAAAGGTCCAACAAACACCATTGACCAAGCACCGCATCATTACCAAATACAACATGCGACCGATTCGGCAGAACCCCTACCGTGTGGCTCCGAAAGAGCGCGAGGAGATTCAGAAGCAAGTACACAAGATGCTCACGGATAACATCATACAACCTTCGAAAAGTCCTTGGGCGTCCCCCGTGGTTTTGGTCGAAAAAAAAAAGATGGCAGCTTTCGCTTCTATATTGATTATCGCAAGTTGAACCAAGTCACAAAGAAAGACGTCTATCCACTGCCCCGCATAGAGGATTCACTCGATCGGCTGCGTCATGCGCGCTATTTGTCTTCAATGGACCTCCAAAGCGGCTACTGGCAGATAGAAGTCGACGAGAGAGATCGTGAAAAAAAACGGCCTTCGTGACGCCTGACGGTCTATACGAATTTAAGGTGCTTTTTGTGGGTTGTGTTCGGCACCAGCCACTTTTCAGCGTCTCATGGACATCATACTATCAAGCCTGAACTGGCGAAAATGCTTGCTCTATCTAGACGATGTTAATGTATTCTCAGAGACAATCCAGCAACATCTTAGCCGTTTATTCACCGTCCTCCAAGCCATACGTTCGGCCGGCCTTACTTTAAAACCGGAAAAATGCCATTTTGGTTTTAACGAACTCAGCTTCCTAAGCCACGTTGTCAGTCACGTGGGTGTTCGACCTGACCCGGCCAAAATAGACGCCCTAGCACAATTTCCTGCACCACGCGACAAAAAGGCCATGAGATGCTTTATGGGGTTGTGCGCCTATTACCAGCAATTTATCGAGGACTTTTCGTCTATTGCGGTGCCATTGACACGACTTACACGTGAGGACGTCCCCTTCTTTTGGGGTGAACAACAATAATTGGCATTCAATGAACTACGACAATGCCTGCAAACACGTCCAGTTCTCGCACATTTCGACAAGGAAGCCCCTACAGCACTTCACACTGACGCCAGCAATGTAGGTCGGGGTGCCGTTCTGGTGCAGTGGCAAGACGGCTGTGAAAGAGTAATAGCCTAGGCCAGCAGAACTCTCTCTCGCACGGAGGAGAACTACTCGACCACCGAGAAGGAGTGTCTCGCCGTGGTGTGGGCGGTCATCGAATTTCGTCCATATTTGTACGGCCGCTCCTTCAAGGTTGTTAGCGACCATCACTCTTTGTGCTGGCTCACCAACCTTAAAGATCCATCTGGCCGTTTGGCGCGCTGCAGCCTAAGGCTTTAAGAGTTCGGCATGACCATTGTCTATAAATCTGGGAAGCGGCACACCGACGCCGACTGTCTCTCACCGTGCCCAGTGGATACTGTCGCTCATGATGACGAAAACATCGAGGCGGCATTCTTGGAAGTTGTCAACACGGTCATTATTGCACAGGAGCAGCGCAGTGATCCCGAGCTGTTACCACTCGTTGAATATTTATAAGGACGACGTAAGGATGTGCCGCGGTTATTTGCCAGAGGACTGCCATCTTTTTGCTTGCGAAACGATGTTCTCTATATTAAAATCTTCTTACCAACCGGAAACCCGCACTTGCTTGTCGTGCCTGCCTCTCTTCGAAAAGAAATTGTGGAAGCGTGCCATGATGAAGCAACTTCTGGTCATCCAGGCTACACCCGAACATTGTGCCGACTACGATGCAAGTACTACTGGCCAAAGTTACCTGCTGCTGTTAACCATCACGTGCGATTTTGAACCAACTGCCAAAGACGCAAAGCACCTCCATGCAAGCCAGCCGGTCTTTTACATCCAGTCGAAGCACCAGCGAAGCCGTTTACCCAGATTGGAATGGATTTCCTGGGTCCCTTTCCAACTTCCACAACAGGGAACAGAAGGATAATCGTGGCCACCGATTACCTCTCCCGTTATGCGGAGACGAAAGCTATGCAGCGTGGCAAAGCAGCAGAAGCCGCTCAGTTCTTCATTGAAAACATCGTCCTTCGGCATAGCGCTCCGACAGCAGTGATCACAGACAAAAGACCTGCCTTCACCGCAGAGCTTTTGGAGTCAGTTCTCAGACTCAGCGGTACAGCTCACCGGAAAACAACTGCATACCATCTGCAGAAAAACGGACTGACGGAGCGCCTCAATAGGACTCTCACAGACATGATCAGCATGTACGTTGACACGGAACATAAAAGCTGGGATAAGATATTGCCGTACGTGACCTTGCCTATAATACCACTCGACAAGAAACCACTGGAATGACGCCGTTCAGGCTGATTTATGGTCATGAAGTCACGACAACGTTGGGCGCCATGTTGCCGCATGAGTTTGACGACATCCATGTAGACGCCGAAGAGTTCACTCAGCGCGCCGAGGAAGCCAGACAGCTCGCGCGTGTGCGCATTTGTCATCAACGGCATCAAGATGCGCAACGGTACGACCCCCGACACAAGTTTATAAGCTACACATCAGGTGACAAGGTCTGGGTCTGGATTTCGATACGTCGACGTAGACTGTCCGAAAAACTGCTAAGACGGTACTTTGGCCCATACAGTGTCACGCGACGCTTGAACGACGTGAACTATGAGGTTGTTCCGAACACTGACTGTAGTTCTAAGCGCCAAAAGTATTTACCCCAAGTCGTACACGTCGTGCGTATGAAACCGTATTTACCCAGTTGACGCGACTACTTCTTACGCCTCTGACCCGCAGGTCGCGGGTTCGAATCCCGGCTGCGGCCGCTGCATTTCCGTTGGAGGCGGAAATGTTGTAGGCCCGTGTGCTCAGATTTGGGCGCACGTCAAAGAACCCCTGGTGGTCGAAACTTCCGGAGCCCTCCACTACGGCATCTCTCATAATCATATGGTGGTTTTGGGACGTTAAACCCCACAAATCAATCAATCAATCACTTTTTACGCCTGGTAGAGCGCCTAAGTTGCGCATCGGGACGATGCTTCTTTCGGAGGGAAGCAAATGTCACGTGCTTGTCAAAAAGAAAGACAATGGCAGTTGTGCATGGGCCATGATGTACAAGAAAATGGATGAAAAAAAAAGAACTCTCTTGCGCGTTCTATTAAAAAAACCGACCTGCTTCTGGTGTCTCAATCTCTGCGGGAAGACCGCTGTTTTAACGTCGGGACAATATTCCCACGCATATTCCGGATTGTTAGGAGGTTGTTCCACGTCCCTGAGATGTGTTTCTACAAAACCGTATACCATCGGCTTCTCCACTCTTAGCTGTTCTTCTATCTTTTCCCACTTCAGCCTGTTCCTGCCACCCTGCATGTTAATATACCTTATGTCTGAATTGGCTCGGCGCTCGTGAGTACGTCTATTTCTGCCCCGAAATCTACCTAGCTTAGATACTGGTGCTACTTTGGAATACTATCTGTTCATACCACCTGTCAAAGAGTCTCCCTGGTTGTTTTCCTTGTTACTAGTTATCCTGCACCCCGAAGGGCCCGCGTGCCCCCCAACGAAGCTACTTACTGCATGTACTGCAAGTCGCCAACCCACCTCATGTCCTAGCCGCCGATCAAAGTGATTTCTGTCTCGTTGAAAACCACCCCACCTATGCACCTCTCTGTGTATTTTCACCACCTCAAAGCCTCTCTCTCGACTCATCTGCCATATTTCTTGGTTTGCGTTGACAACCGCTCTTTGAAGGTTGCTGTCACGCACCGGTACCTCCAGTATTGTGCATATCATTGCCTGTACCGGAGGAGAATTGGCGCGCATTTTATCGACCCCTTTCACCAGTTTGATGGCTAGTCCTGCCGTATCTCCATTTAGGACATCGTTCAAACCACCTAAAATTATCACGTGGTTTCATCTATCAGCTGTAGTTTTGAGTTTTGCGCTCGCTTGCCTCATGACTGCTTCCAGCTTGCGTCATGGGAACGCGCCTACTAAAACCTTCTTGTCACCTCTTACTTTCTCTTTGATTGCTTCTGTGCACCGATTTAAAATCGAGTCCCCGGTGATTATCACATGCTGTGACTTTTCAGCTGGAGCATCCTGCACATGGGGGTTACTTGCACCTGTGACGCCGGCTGCTTTGTCCCCTCCGAGCTTCACCACTACTTCGCTGAAGCTGGGCCTTGCGACAATTGAACCAGCTGAACCTGTTTTTTTTCAAACTTACTTGTTCTTTCTTCTCCGCCGTTCTGGTTGCCGGTTCCCTACTGTTCTCTCTGTACGCCGCTTCTTTGTTCAGCTTCGCTAGTGCTTCCTCGGCGGACTTCAGCCTCTCCCCCATTGCCCTCGTTTTCTATTGCTCTGTTGCCAACGCATTCTCCAGCTCGGTGATTCTCATCAGCAGTTCACTCTGGGCAACCATCACTTTCTCAATTTTTTCTTCGACCTCACATTGCCTACACTTCGCGTCAGCCTCTTCTTCATCCGATTCTACACTTGGGTGTATTTTCAAACCCACCCTGCATCCTGAACATTTTACAGTCTTTTTAACCATGTCTTTCTGACACCAATGGTCCCTATGACTTGTCTCACTCGATAATTACAAAACTCGAGCCCTGCCCTGCGAAAAAGATAAAGTCTAAGCTCTACTACAAAAATTTGCGGGTTCAATGTACGTGCACCTCCCCCATGTGGTGGCAAGAGAAAAGACACATCAAAAAATCAAATACACACACGCGCATAAACTAATGAATACCTGGTGACTTACCCCCGAAAAAGCCGTACAATGTGATAAGTGTTATAAAGATTTTAACTGCTGCCTTATTAATTATAAAGATAAGCTCAAAACATGCAAAACCACTTATCTGCGCAGTCGATCGGGAGCGCTCAAAATACACGTCCATCCACTGTGACAGTCCGAACCGAACACCTCCTTTTGAGTGCTCCTTTTGCTTTGGGTGCTCCTTTTGGGTGCTATTTAGCGCCCTCGTGCGGTAGCAGCGCAACATCGTCCCTCAAAGTAAGATATACTTGGTTTGATCCGGCTTTGTTGCTCTTTGCGTTGACGCCGTCGCTGCCGTTTCGCTATCTGGTTACTATTTCAACAAAGATAACGTGGAAGCGTCACGCCACGTACGCTCCGCCTCGTCACGTTTACGCACGCCGCGTTTTTTTTTTTCTCGGGCGTACGCGCGCATCTCTAGAATCGATGCGTTACGTGCTGCACATGCGCAGTTCTCTCTCATGACAGTGCTGCGTACGTGGCCTCGCTTCGTATGCCCAACTAAAACAGTGCAGTACGTAACGTATATATTTTATCGATGCGTGCGTGCGGCCGAAAAAAAAAACGTGGCATGCGTAAACGTGACGAGGCCGAGCGTACATGGCGTAACAATTCCAAAATATTTCTATTGAAATAGGAACCAGGTAGCGAAACGGCAGCGACGGCGTCTAACGCAGAGAGCAACAAAGCCGGCCGAAATCGAGTATATTTTACTTTGAGAGACTGGAATTTGATCTCATGTTGTTTGCTTTGCTCTTTCAGCGTTTGTCATGATATCATACAAGACAGCGGAATTGCTGAAAAGCACTAAGAAATAACAAACTTTCATTCGTATAACACATGTAATTATTATGTGCAGTATCATGTGACACCCGTCATGTGTGTTCAGCGAAGTGAATGAAGTGTCGACTATTATTATGCACACACGAGCGAACACATTTTCATAAGGACCAGACGTGTGCTCTGCTGTTTTGTTCTAGTTGGACCGATTCTTAACGAGGGACATTATCAAAGACCTCATTCATTGACTTTCGTACATTTACTTATTATTCTGTTGTGATATATGCGTATAGGTGTATCTTTGAGTTTCTGTGACCAACTGTTCTATTTTCTCTGCCCTGCTTTGTATGTTTTACTTCAAGATTCGTGTTCAAGTCTCACTCAAGGGCTAAGGAGCAGTGGCGTCATAATTGTGCATCAACATCTTCTTATATATGATATCAATAAAATATACTTTGAGGGACGATGTTGTGCTGCTAGCAGAAGTACAAACGAGCGATCTGTTAAGACATCCGGAGCAGGGGAAAGAGATTGCTTGGCGCTTCAGGAAGTCCTGAAAAAACCATTCACAGCGCGCTGTATGCGTGAGCGCCTCAACCTGTTGCTGGCACGGTCTTCGGAGAATGACGGCTGCTACCACATGAGTGCGCTAAAAAGCACCCAAAAGCTGTTTTATTTATAATATCATACGGCTAGTAAAACCAAACGTATCTCGCTATGATCAGTATGGTGAACTAAAGGTGTCGTTGAGCGCTTCGCATGCAGCGTACGCAACGTATCGTGCCGTGTACGTAGTCTCGTTACGATCACCCCTCTAAAAGTGTCTACTATAGAGAAGCCGTAGTGGAGGGCTGCGGAAATTTCATCCACGTAGTGTTCTTTACCCTGCACCCAAAACTGAGCACCCGGTCCAACAGCATTTTCGATACCATCAAAAATGCAGCCACCACAGCTGGGATTCGATCCTGCGACCTTAGGGTCAGCAGCCGAGCACCTTAGCCACTAGACCACCGCGGCTGGGCACGGACTTCTTTTGTGTTAACCAAACAAATAAATATGCATAAAATTATAACGTTTCTAAAAATAGCGCAGTCAGATGGTTCAACATGCTCACGTATAGGTAGTTGAAAGCTTGATAATTAGGTGAGTTCTTTTAAGTTACAAAGGCAGTTATCACTAATTGACTGTAATTTGTGAAAATATTTGTATTTGCTCTTCAAGTGTACTAGCAATAAAATATATCAGGGGTGTGCGAATAGAGAACTTGAGAACTGCGTACATTACAAATCAAACAGCGATGACACTGAATTTCACACGAATAGGAATCGAATACTTTTCCAATTGTTTTCGAATAGTAAGGCAACAATTTTTAAAGCACATCATTTAACTAGTATGGTGATAATTGTCAAGGCAACCATAAAATTCCACAACATCCTATTTGAGAGGAATATCTAGAGGCTTGAAACATAAGAAATAGTGAATGCTTTTAACCGACAACAAATACTATATTTACTTAAATTGAGCAGCCAATACAGCCTTGAAACTACTTTTTAACTGCATGTTGAAATATAGTAGTGACTACACTACTCAAGGTACTTCGTTATCAGCTTTTAAATGTAACTGACGCTTTTAGGTTGGTAATTTTCTGCAGTTATGATCTCCATTCATTTCATAACGAGAATAGCTGACTGCTGCCACTGTTGAATATAAATTGTACTTACTTCAGACAACCCGTATACAGAGTTGCCTAGGGAATTGGCGTAAAGCCAATTAAAACCTGATAAAGCCCCAATCCTCTGTGGGCATCAGTATATAAACAGTTATATATAACAGAACAGAATTTATTGCATACAATCGCAACAAACATTTAGCATTTTTTCTGACATCAAGCCATTTGACAAGATACATAATTGTCATTAGCACATAAAAACAATGAGAGACCATTTATGCAAGAAGATGACTGCCAAAATAAAAAAATAATGAATAACACAAGTATGACCCACATATACAGTTAACAAAATAAGATCAATCGGAAGAGGTCTGAAAGTTTGAGTTTATAGGAGGAATGGAATTATCTTCTTTTCGAAGGCATAAACGAAGGAACTTTGTTGAAATAATGTCATCACATTGGGATGTTTATCAAGAAAGTGAAAACTTTGGTAAGCTGGTTTTTGTGTATCGCAGTTAGTACGAGGCGTATCTTTCTTAAAGCCGATGCGTCGTAAATTATCACTGTGGTCCCGCTAGCGAAATTTCCTCAAAATTGATTTTGATTACAGTTACTTTGACGACATATGATCATTGCTAGGTATTTATATCGGATGCTAATAATGACTAGCAGACCACGTTTTTTTTTTTATAAAAGGGGCCCTGTGCGAACTAAAGGGTCGAAGTTCAGATAATCGCACAGCTTGTTTTTGTAACAGATATGAATAGCTGAGGTTTATTTTTGTCGTCGTTCTGCACACCAGAAGGCTATAGTGAAGGTGTGAATGTATTGTTGCGTAATATATATGTCTTTTTCACCATACTGGTAATAAATGGCGTAACGTGCATAGTATGGCGTAACGTGCGTAGTAACTGCTAGAGAGATGTTTTTCTCTTTGGTTTGTTCATATAAATTACTAGTCTAAATAATCGTGAACCAACACACAGATGTATTTGGGAGACCTTACGCGTTTAACAGGGTGTCCCTGAAACCTAATATATTTTTGCTTGTGTATGTTTTGTTACGAGGTGTAAAAACAATAAGTTTTGTTTTTAGCATCGATTTAAGCTGTTGGGCCTGCGCCTTGTACACTGGTCTTGTAGCCATAGATTCGCTTTCAACTGGAGGTTGTAGATATCTGGACCAGAGAAGAATACATTCGTGTCGTCGGCGAACAAAATAGTGTCGCGTGTCGGAGTATGTTTACTATACCATTTATGTACACATTGAACAAGAGAACAAGACTGGGCAAAAGATTGACCCTTGCGGCATGCCGCATGTAATTTTATCGAGTTCAGATTTTGCATTCCCGATGTTGGTGTATTCCACACGGTTTTTTAAGGAACTCTTTACAATGTCTCGAGCTTTATATGTAACGTCGTATTTAGATAATTTGAGCAGTGCAATTTCATGATTAACAGACTTGAAAGCATTCTTAAGGTCATGAATAAGCCCTACCATGAGTAATTTTTTTCTCTGTTGTGAACAATTTACCTTTATTATCGAGTAATGCAACTTCTGTGGATTTTTTCTTGAAAATTCAAGTGTTGCTTCGGTGACACTGGGTTTTTCAGCAGAATGTCTCTAAGTTGGGATAATTGCGGCATTCATTATACTGTAAGTACATGAGCTGCATAGATCTATGTGCTCTGATGATGAGAACAAGTTGCCCTCACTCTTTCGATGTCTCACCCCTTTGAGCTGTTTTACTCACTCCTGATTCTTCAAAATCTATTCGAAAAATATTCGTTATGTCAAATATGCACTAGTCAATTTGAAAAAAAAAACGATTCATTTGTTATTATTGTGTTAGCAAATATATGGACACTCTCAGCTGGAATTGACTGCTGGCATCGACGTTGCCATCACTCACCATATATGTATACATACATATATATATATATATATATATATATATATATATATATATATATATATATATATATATATATATATATATATATATATATATATATATATATATATATATATGAGATAGCGCAAAAAAATAATCCAAAGAAAGAATTAGGTGAGCGGAATCAAACGTGCGACTTCTGACATGTCAGTGCGAGGCGTTAATCACTGAGACACGAAGAATCACCTTCTTGAACGTTCAAACGGAAAGCTATTTATATCTACCACTAACCGCTGTTGACGAGCATCTTGGGGGAAACTATCATGCTTTCAACATTACCTGCAAGGTGGCGCAATGAACACGCATCGCCACATCGTCACGACGCTACGCGGCGCGCGGTCAACTCCCACGCGTACTTTGCTCGGCGGAGAGAAGCTGAGTGGACGCTCAGCCGTTATCTCACGGTGGGGAAGATCGTACGTCTTGGCAAGCTTTGGGCTTTCACCAGAACGATTCTCTTGAGGCTAACGGGTGCATAAACATCACTGCTAACGTAGCACAATGTTCCCTTGCGAAAAGGGTGCGTTTTGCACACACAGCGAAGCAACAACTGAGACGCTTATGCGCGTTCGCCTTTACATGTGAGTACGTTTATTGCGTCGTTTGCGCGCTGGAAACACGGCCCTCGTTTCGATCTGCTAGCCATTTTGCGCGTGACGTTCCAATTTGTTGCTATCGCGTCTACTGCTTGGATTTTGCGGCGAAGCTGTGACTTTTTCATTTTTTTTGGATATCACGCATTCCTAGTATTATAATTTTTTTGCATTAGGCCATTCAACGCAGTTCTTCTGTTTTTTCTCGCATTCGTGCTGTGTAATAATTGGGGCATATATTTGCGACATATCTACAATGTCAATCATAATAGCAAAGCCTTGCCTTTGGCCGTGCTTGGAATTTCAAGGTACATTCGCTTGTCATTTTTTGGGTCAAATTTTCCTTCTATATCACCTGATATCCTGAAAATCGAAGGATCCGTTTAAGTAAAACAGAAAAGTGATAAGATAAATATCCAAATACTTCTTTCCGCTGGAGTAGTACGATCGAAAAACGATTATTGAAAGACTGCTCATGCTCTTCTTTTGATCTACTTCGCATTCGCGATCAGTTCTTGAGCTGGTGGAATATAACCATATTGGCTCTTCCGTGCACAGAAACTGAAAGAAGGAGAAACAGAAAATTTATGTTCTAAAAGAATATTTTCTGTTTAAAAAAACAATATGCAGTCTAATTATTAGCTGACCCGTACGCAGTTGATATCAAGATCCTCAATATTTACATTGGTTATGTTGAATAGCAGGATAGAACCATCAATATTCCTGTTTAAAATTGTAAACAAGTTTCGTTACGTCGATTATAAACTATTAGATTGTCACCTTGCTTGCACATGATTCGTATTTTGCAAAATTGTAAACATTTAAATGCGAAACATTTTTTAGTGAACTTCGGCGACTTTGAGCGTATCTATCTATCTATCTATCTATCTATCTATCTATCTATCTATCTATCTATCTATCTATCTATCTATCTATCTATCTATCTATCTATCTATCTATCTATCTATCTATCTATCTATCTATCTATCTATCTATCTATCTAAGACTTTTAGCTCTACTGGCCGTTTCATTAATGGTGACAATACCAAACTGGGTAAGGCATAACATGGCTGTATGAAGGACATATTTCACTAGTCACAACATGAAAATCATGATGTATGTCATGAAGTCATGATATACATTTCATAGTCCTGCAACTTTTGCGGTGGTTTTCTTCCCATGACATGTTCGGAAACTGGTATGGTATCACATGACTATATGGCGAACACAAACGACAGACCCTAACATGAAAATCATGAGATGCGAATCATGTAACAACATGACTACATGCCAAGCTCATAATGCGCTGGTGAACGTTTTACTAGCGTTATATATACCAAATACGGCATTACGGTACGTGAATGGATGATGAAGGCATGCGACTGGTGAAAACATGATAATCATGAGATACGTGTCTTGTAACATGACTACATGCTACGCTCTTAATGTGCTCGCGGTCGTTTCGCTCTCTTCACATGTACCAAATTTGGCACTACGTGATGCGAATGGACGACATAGATAAATGAGACATCCAAACATATCACGACATGCGTGTGTTTGACAACAATCCTACATGTCACACTCATGAGGTGCTCACGACTGTTTCGCTAGCTTCACATAAGTCAAATTTGGTATTACGGAACGTCAATGAATGGCGATGGTATGTAACGGGTGAGAACATGACTACATTATGTGAGAACATGACTACAACCCACAGTAAGGCGTCAATACATTTCGGCGTTCGTTTCGTCGCGTCACGCCAGCGTTGCCACGCCAGGCGCTAGTCCTGTCATACACTTGCAGGCGTGGGCTACGCTGCATTGTTTTGACTCAATGCCGTTTCAGCGCGTCCGGCGTCCCTTTCGTCACGAAAAGAGGCAGACGCAGTGCTGTCTGGGTAACGTATCGGCTCGAAATGCAGCATGTCGCATTTCGCGTCGGCTGCCGTCGGGCCGCGCCGATGCACGCTAGTAGCGCCTGCCGTCAGACTAAAGAGTGCTCACGTTTTTGTTAACGTAGAGTCAGTGTGGCCAGCGTTCACGCGCGTCAACCTTACGTTGTAGTATATTGGGCCCTTTATGATGCGCTCACGGCCATTTCGCTAGCTGCGCATATACCAAATTTGGTGTTATCCGTGATGTCAATATATGACGAAGTAGCTCCACATATACTAAATTTGTTATCACGTGGCGGGAATAGATGAAGGGTAACGACACATCCAAAGATGATAATCATTACACAGAAACCTTGTAAAGAATAATTTACATCCACCTCGTAACGTTGTGCTGATTTTAAAGTGACATATTAACCTTCCTCATTCGTGCTTCGCTAATGATCGATTCCCACTGTACGTCGGATCTGCCAATCCACAGAGAGAGAAGTTTACCAAACCGAACGAAACCTAATGTCAATGAGGCCAAGCAATGAATACGAGTAGCTTTGTGTTTCTAACTTTTCTGCAAGGAGCATAACATACTTGAAGATATTTATTAAAAACACGTTTTACGTTGGTAGGAATACAATCACCAACCTTCGGCGGAATTCAAGACTATAAAGCGTGACGTCCTAAGGGTCTGTTTGTGAGGGCACTGCTGTGATTGCAAGCAGGTGCTGATATATTCGGACATATGTGGGGCCACAGGTAAATATTTGTAAGCTGAACGCTTTTAGGACGTATGTTATGTTTTGCCACTGTTAAGTCGTTAGTGAAATGTTCTATGCGCATATGTTTGCCACATGTACCTTCAAATACTTTCTATGTACCTCCAAATAGTTTCTGTGAAAGTTGTTTGTAGCGCTTGTTGTGTCTCGTTGTTTGTGTTTGTCTTGTTTTTTGCGCTACAATATGAATAGTATCTAGCACCATCTAACCGGGCAAAAATTCTTTCATCTTTTGGAAATAATTTTCGAATTGGGGGCATGATTCATAAATTCCATCACAATAACCATGACATTTACAAATATACAACTCGTAAATGAAGGTGTTGCTACAGCAGGAGTACAACGCTCTGCATTTGAACGAATTCGTGAATTGGAACTAAATGTCCGAGCCGACGTCTTCTTCAAGGCTAATAATAGCTTTGAAAAAGACAAGTCTATTTGTTGAAATGTTGGCTGGAGAACACAATCTCTGCTACCGAATTTTTTTCGTAAAAAGCTGCCATCTTCATTTTTTTCCTCTGTAGCATCACGCACTGCATCCGTGGATTAAAGAGGAGGTCTGGTGTAAGTAACGGTAGCCAGCATCCGATTGAGACAACCTGTGCGCATCGTTGTGCGACTTCCTTCATGTCGAGAAAGGTTTTAAATACATTACGAGCTGAAGTTCACCTACAGATGACGTTATATATGGTGCTTTTATTTGTGCTTCAATGAGACACGGTGAAGGGATAGGCGCACATATCAGTATGAACCTGAAGAAAGCAGATAAGCGGAGGTCTGTCAAAGTTACTTTGATATGTCGTATATAAATACAGGCGTAACTTTTATCAGTCTGTCATGAGCAGAAAAACACAAAGTAGTGAATCTTTCTTACTTGTGCAATGCCATCATGCTTGCATTTAGTTGAATTATGGCCACGATGTTTCCCGGCACCCATCTTGCTCTGAAAGGAAATGATAAAAAAAACAAATCTCTTTTTCTTAGTAATGTGATGTAAGGTGATATTGGTTACTCATTATTCTTTAGTAGTGTCTAATAAAAATGTTCACGGAAGGCCAGAGTCTCCAAGCGTAGCAAGTCCACAGCACATACTACGTATAATGGAGTTAAGTAGTTGAAGAACACATCCGTTTCGTTTCATCACCACCTTTTGCACCAAATCTTTTTTGGTTACTCGAGCTTGAGGCGCTAGCCATACATTTCAACTATACTTAAAAAATCACAAATTACTGCGCTTTCGTTGACCGGACCTTGCACTTCTCTTGTTCACCAATTTCATCTCCAACAAAATAATAATACGGACAAGAATGCGTATGTCAGGAGTGCGTTATCAAAGAAATAAATTCTACTGCAACAATTATGAATGTTACGCGATGTGAGTATAGTAGCATGACATAAAGAAACAGCGCGATAGGGTGATGCAGCCTCTACCACAAGTCAAGTTTCGTTCACGCAGTAAATTGTTTGAATAGAAGCACTGTGGTATGAGCTGCGTCAGCCGTCCGACAATCCCTGCCAGTGCACGAACCCTCTTCTTAGCCCTCTGAGGGTAAGGGACATGTAACCTCGCTCGGGAGCTTCAGGTGCTCACTTCGTTTGTACTAGACAGACATTTCTTTAATTGAATGAACCTAGGCAATTTTCACCTGAATAAAAAGAAGTGAACTAAAACAAAAGGCCCCTGCTAATGGGCCTTTCGTGCAATGAACAGCCTGCGTGTCTCATCTCCTTTGCTGTCCTATGTACGCTTTCACTCGATCATGGTCATTTCTTCCACCGTGTCCACTGCACATATACGCATGGGTGCTATCTATGGTGCTCTGAGGCGTTAAATGGGCCCAGCAACACTTCATGAGCATTGTCATAAAACGCTGCCAATCAGTATTAGAGGCTCCCGAGAACATTCGAGCCAAATATTATAACGCAGTACGCGGCCCAGAATTCACAATAAATTATCAAAATCAGCTAAACATTGATTTCTCTTCTCTCGAAAAATGACGTAAGACGCTCCAAAATTCCTCGCGGAAGGCCTCCTATCACCCCGTGGCTCATTTGAACATGGAGCATTCGATCATTACAAGGATTGCCGCGGGAGGCCACGGCTTGTCCACGCGTGCGCTCGCGATCATACTGAAAAAGCCGTGCATTCAAAGAAAACAAAAAGAGCAAAGTGCTCTTGGTCAGAAAGCGCGCGTGACATCATTTTTTCGCCCCTACCATCCCTCCCTGTTTAGCTTCCAGCGCTTTCGTCGGGACGAGAGGAGAGAGAATGCGATTGCAGCGCGCGACAAATCTTTGTAACTGCACATGTACTAGATGGTTTCTTAAATTTTTTTCGGTGTTGAGTTCGTGCTAGAGTACTAACAAGGCAATAAAGTAGAGTGCTAACAAGCAGGGCTTTGAACCATATGTTGAAAATGCACTGCCATAACTGGCTGCCGAGAAGGTCTGTTTAGCACACTTTTTAGTATTCACATAAACATTAAACGTAGGATCACTTGGATCACGTGGTACGTCACGCCAAGAGCCAAAATTGTTCCACTTTTGTCGTAATGCAAAAGGCGGCTCTGATTGACGCTCCTCCAATTAGTGTGGGGTGGGGAAAAATCAAAGAAAAATTTTGAACTAGTAAATTTTAACACACACACACACACACACACACACACACACACACACACACACACACACACACACACACACACACACACACACACACACACACACATATATATATATATATATATATATATATATATATATATATATATATATAGTTTGCTCCCTAAAGTTATAAAAGTAAATATCATTGCTGCAACTTTCTCTTGGGTACAAGGTATGTGCTACATAAACATGTTGTGACCGTTCAAACTACTACTTAAAAAACAAAAAAATGCTTTTGATGTCGTGTTTTGCCCCAACCTGTGGGGCAAAACTGGATGCTGCATAGGGCAAAACAAGACAGTGTAAAAAGAATTCATTTCTTCAGTTTCATCATCATAGTTCAGTTCATCATAGCGTCACACGAGTCGACAGGATGGAGACCTGCCTGCCCCTTCATCAGTCACTCATCATCGACGCAGTTCCCCAGAAGACACCCTGACCATACATTGACTACCGAATCCTCGCCTAGAAGGACAACGACCAGCACCATGACAGAACCATCGGCTGACCTCGACATCCCCAAGTACACCGGATCAGTGGACGACGGACCCGTACAAGACTGGTTCAACCTATTCGAGGTCCACGCCGCCACCGCATCCTGGTCGGAACGGGAGATGATCATCAACTTCACTGACTACATATCCGGGATGGCATTTAGGTTTTACCTCACCCACATCTTTGAAAATGACGAGTCTTGGCAAAAGATCAAAGACGAGATGATTACCCGTTTTAATAACTATGACCAAGACTTTCTCATTACCGACCATCTGCATACAACCACACTCGGCTGTCACAGCCCACGCTTATTTCTCAAGAAACGTGGCGTTCCACCATGTTTCTCTTCACGAAAGTCGGCATTTTCAAAGTCGTGGCACCAACATACGACACGAGACGTCGCTCACCCTACTGATGCCTTTCATGTTTCGTCTCGCACACATGGTCCACCACCTGGTTTTCTACGACGCAGCTCTTCAAAGGCTCCTAACGGTCGCTATTCGTGTCATAAGGACGCCTTGTTCATGGAAGACCAGCTGACACATGGGGAAAATACCAAACGCCAAGATGACTCAAAGAGTGAAAATCAGGCTTCACGCATTGGAGCAGCTTACTACCCATCTCGCAGACTTGACCCGCCTCCTGGTTTTCCATCGCTTGGCTCTTTCGTGACTCAAAATGCCCATCTCACATCTAGCACGCTCACGATGGTCAGGATAGAGCTGCGGAGCTCGGACGACGCTACGCCAAGCCCCGGACATACCACCCAGATTCATGCGCCAGAACAGCTCGCATCGTTAGTTGCACAGAAAGAGGGCCATTCACAACTCAAACCTTACCGAACTACCCCTGTTGCAATGTTGCCGTCCAGTGCGCAGCCACCAGAAACTCCAAACACAGAAGGCTCAGACGCATCGAACGTCGCATGCTACCAGGCGCAAGAACCACTCATAGTGAGCCGCGAAGAGGAAGCCCCTGATGAACTATCTGTCAACTCTGAATGTTTTTTGTCGCAAGAGTTCATTTCCACGGCACCGCAGACTTGCCGAAATTTGCATTTTCAACCTGGTGATGCAACGTCACATGTGGTACTCTCGTGCAGAGCTCACCAATTCATGAATCAAACAAATTCAGAAGTGCATGTTACATCAAACCTCGTACACAGTTGTCTTTCGGAAGCGCCCTTAATGAACACCGTCACCGAAGCCTGTGAAGAGCATGCTAGCAATGATGACGCATTGCCAACTATGCCCGACAAGCAAGACACCAGTTCACCATTCATCAGCTGTCTACAGGACGCGTCAAACCTCAAAGTAAATGAATGTCCAATTCCGGAAGGCTTGCCAGTACAGCCATCTCCTGAGCAGCATCAGCAAAACAAGCATAGCCAAGCACGCAACCTCATGCGACAAACAATAGACTGCAACGAAGGCATTGAAGAACGCGAAATTCAATGGAAGCGCACTCACCAATTGAAGAAAAGCGGAAAATAAGATCTCCAAACTAACGAGACGTCAGACACTTTCGGACAAACAAAAGTCGCCAGAAACGCTTCCAGCGCCTGCTATTCCGCTGACTGCAACACCACAGAAAGCGCCAAGAAAGATGCGGAAGCGCTTCTTGCATACCGCCAGCCCGCAGGCATCACGCCATCACAATCCGTCAAGAAGCACGCATTTTAGAAGCAAAGCGTCTGTCGCAGCCACGACTCAGAATCCAACGCATGAGACATCCGAGCTTCCAACGCTACAAGGACTCCCAACCTTGTTCGTTCCTCAATACTAACCAGGTTGTGCCATCATCATTTTTAACGCTGAAGGCATGGTTATGCTCTCCAGAACGCAACAGCCAACCTCGCCCACCTGAGGTCTTCTAGATATCACCGGACTGGCTTTCCTGTGAACATTTTGAGCAAGTGCATGGAACCGCCGTGTGGCATGGAACTATTGCATTTTCTGGCATTAATTTTTTATGATAGGACTCCATTTGTTCATGCTTTCTAGATTGTAGCTCGCGCATTCTTTCGGGGGGAGGGGGAATCATGTGACGTAAGATGGTAGCGACGGTTGGTAGAAGCAGATGAGGAAGAAGTGCTTTTGAAATAAGATGGGGTATGAGCCAGGCCACGTCTCCCGCATCTAGCGTTACACACACACACACACACACACACACACACACACACACACACACACACACACACACACACACACATATATATATATATATATATATATATATATATATATATAGTTCGCGCCCTATTGTTATAAAAGTAAATATCATTGCTGCAACTTTCTCTTGGGTACAAGGTATGTGCTACATAAACATTGTCATGTTGTGACCGTTCAAACTACCACTTAAAAACACAAAAAATGCTTTTGATGTTGCGTTTTGCCCCAACCTGTGGGGAAAAACTGGATGCTGCATAGGGCAAAACAAGACAGTGTAAAAAGAATTAATTTCTTCAGTTTTTGCAATAGAAAGACGTAAATTTCACTCTGTGGGCCCTTACATAGTCTCAAGGAGCTCACCCCCGTATTCTAGAACCTGCCTTCACTGAACGCCTCACCTTCACTTGAAAGCGCCGATGGGAGCGCCATCTGTAGGTACGGCAAGTCACTGCATATCAGCGATATTCTGCTGTAGTTCTTGAGCAGCTCAGCGTCATTTTTAGCCGAGTGGGGGCGCAGTGCTCAACTCTGTCAAGTGAAGGGTGAAAGTCGAGTCGAGGAGCGTTTGTCAGTACGGGGGCAAGTCCTTGGACTCTAAGCATTCAATCTAGACAGAACTGGGTGTTTTGTCACTCCAAAAGTCAGCCAGTCCTTCTTTGTGCTAATGTTGTCTTTCATTGAACGCTTGCATCTTATTAGATTATTCAAGCAACTGAGGCTAGATATGATTTGGCGTATCTTCTTTACTTCTTCTCTTCCTTTTTGACGCGGAACTGCTCAGGCGTTTCATGGCTTTTAACTTCGTCCGGCAGGCTTTGTGGGGCAATAAATTGAATACTGTGATGGATTCATAATTCAGAGCACTTGTTTCTTTTTTGTAAAAAATTAGGGTATGGGAGAAGCGTCGTTCTCAAACTTATTTTCAAGATGTGTTTGTGAACGACTTGTCTTGGGGATAAACCCGTGTTTCATGCATCTCTTGGGAACATCTTTGGTAACACGGGAAAACCTCGATACATTGCGAATGGAAGCAGTTATGTCATAAACAGCAATGTTTATCATGTCGTTTTCCTCCTACGAAGCTTCATATATTTTCTTTTAATCTTCTTAAACAAAAAAAGAAAACAAGATCATCTCCCCGAAGGGAACTATTGTAGATGCGAGGCAGCAGAGTTCGGCACACCGTTGACGTGGCTGAAACGGGGGTCGACGCGGTTGCTGGAAGCAGGGTTGGAAGTGAAACTCAGTGTAGCATATACTCCAGCAATTGTTACTTCGAAGCGTAAAGACACGGGAGGAAAGTTGGGTTTCACGTAAGTTTTATCGCAGATAAATCACTGCAAGAATCACCACACCCGACGTGCGGTCGAGTGCTGCGAGTGGTGGGGAAAATGGAGTGAGAGGGAAGTGTGCTACGAGCGGGTGGAAAAGCCACATCACCTTAGTGTGTTGGGAGAAGCTGGAAGCGGCTGCGGGTAAGCGAGAGAGTGACGTAACGCGCAGCTGCGACTTTACCTACTTGCCATCTTTCTATCAAAGGTGTCCGGGCGAACGCGGTGCGGCGCGTTGCACGGAGGCACGGACAGACAGCATTACACAAACTAGTCAAAGATTTGATTTGCATCTAATATATAATAATGATAGGGTAATGGTTTTGTAAGACAATTGAATGCTTTTTTGTCGCGTTGTGCCCCCCTCACAAGCCGCAATCAAAAAAATTCTTTTTTGTCCCCGTGCACCAAGCGAACTAAACTTTAGTGTTGTGTAGGTTCTAATCTGAAGTAACGAAATAAATATTTACATTGCTGTACTGGCACGGGAGTTCCTTCATGACACGGATGCAACAATTTGACCTTGCAAAATTTCACGCCTTTTTGACGGGTTGCCACACAATCGCACCAACCATGTGATTTATACCGCCCAAACGCTGTGAGCAGTCATGAAGTTTTACACATGAAAAAGTTGAACATAACCAGCACTCATTGCTTGACAAAGAAACAAAGAAATGTAGTTGCCAAAGTTAAAATGTTGCGTTTTGCCCTTTGTCTCATTTCACTCAACGTGACCCTAACTGTTCATAACTCAACACACCGCCACTGCGGCAGAGTGGCAGAGATTCGTACACGTTGATTTGAAGGTCGCAGGTTCGGTTTCTGTTGGTGGCAAGTTAACTTTTTGCGCATTTTTTCGTAACACTTACTACAAATACTTCTAATAACATCTTCTAAGTTCTGGCGAAACTTTCAAGGTAGTGAAATGATTAAGAAAGGCAAATACAAACAACCGTTCGTAGCACAAAGCCACAAGGAAGCCCATACAAACAAATATTTTGCCCATATGAACCAGGTTGAATATTCCGGCAACTAGAAGGCTTTTTTTTCCGAGTATTGCGTGGGGACTTGCTTGCGGCTACGTGGAACAAACAAGTGGTTGTCTTTTTCAATACTTAAGATCTGCTATATCTTTAATGGCATCATTGCCCGCTTCCATTGATATCGCGCCTAACAAAAAAAACAAGGTCTTAAATTTGAAATAATTTTCCTAATTCTCTTCAATATGACACGCGAACCGTATTTGAGAGCCGTAAAATTTTTTCTGAGTCCTACGGTATTAAGCGAAAGTATAATCACCTCCGAACTCTGCTGGCGTGTCTATAAAACAGAATAATAGCCGTGACGAGTCAGCACCACCTTACCCCTCCTAAATAACCGTGAAACGAATGTTTTTTGAACATCTTTTCAACCTAATTACGCACTTTTTTGGAGAATCGTAAGGCGTTAGAGTTCTTTGGCTTTTCAAAGACAGTGCTCTGTCTTCTAACAGAGTTGACGTTCAACTTTAAAAAGAACTAAAGAATTGCCAAAAAGTGACGCATGAAATGAATCCCTCTATAGTGTGACTTGCTCAAGTTAATTTTGTTCAATCGACAATACAGGTGAGCCTGCGCTCCATGCACAGCTGATGGTGTAACACAAGGCTGCCGATGTTCCTTGTCTCATTTGACGATGAAACGCCACCTCCACTGCATACAAACGTTTGCCACTTCTTCGTTCCGTTTCCTCCTTAAGAGAAAAATGTTTACTTAATTGTATTTTTTAAACTCCCACTGACGTTAGCCTAACGCTTTATGATCCGACGACTACTCTTGTGAAATTTATAGGTGTGACTGCTTGTCATGTCAAACTGTAACATCGTTGTAATATTCATTTCAGCGAAATTACCACGGAATAATAAATGTAATAAATGTAATGTTCACTTACAATTTCTGAAATGATATAGAACACGCTTTCGGAAGGTGCAACTGTTATCATAGTGTTGTCAATGCAATGCCAGCGTTAAACAACAAGTTTTACTTCGAAAATAGTTATTTAGGTAATACAGTCTGAGTAATCACATCTTTGTAGAGGGTTGCAAGAAGCCAAAATGAAGGTCCAAGATCGCGTCTAGGATTTCGTGCTAACATGGGAGCCATGATACGTCAAAGTGACCGCACACATACCAAAGCACTTAGAAATGTTTTGAACATATTGACAAGATACACTTGAGAATATCTTTATACTACCTGTTTGGCCTATTTAGACCACAATGTAACTGCACACATATGACGAATATTGTAAGTCCAAGTAACGCCATAAAAGCGTACCATATAAACGTCACCAAACAGCGACGAATTCTCACACAATATGAGGCTTTATTAAGGATGCTCTTGTACTAAAATGTGTGCTTTTTGTAAAGGTAACAAAATAACTTACGAGTGTGAGACACATTCTTTGTTACTTTTGAGAGTTTCAGGGAGCTGAAAATACTATTTGAAAAGGATGAAAGAAAAAACTTACCTGTGGGTTAGAACGAACATGCTTTATTGCACCAAATCTGCATTCTAATTTGTTTAAGTAACTCGCAAACATCAAGAATACAAATAGTTGATTTCCAATCATGCTTCAGCTGCGGAATTGTCAGGCCAGATAACAGAATGGAAGGTGTTTTTGTAAATGGTTCTAAAGAAACGGTACTTATAAGCCAGGCGTGTATTGTGGCGCAGGGCACACAGGTGTGCCGTTAAACGCAATTGTGGGACTGTCGGATCACTTTTCAAGGTTTAGGCAAATGGGCACTTCTTTGGCATTGTTTCGCAAACTGCAGTTCTCTTAAAGAAATTGTGTCCTTAGTATTACGTATTTACTTAATACTTTTGTTCTCGTAAGTTTTGCAAGGCAGAAGTGTTTCAAAACTGATTCACCGATACGTTTCGGTCCGTGTGCGCACTTGTATGGGTATATAATTTGTATATAAATAAATAATGATTTAGAATAACACATTATTTTTCGCTCACTTTTCATTCTCCGACTTGAATCCCCGAAGATGGGCGTCAAGACAACTGGTATAAACACGCGCGCTTCCTCAATGTGAATGTACTGACATGTTTCAAAACGTCGTACTAGCAGTATAAAAACTTTAAATTGATATGTTACTTTATTTGTTGACAACGTTACAATAGTGTGCGTTCGTGGCTCACAATGCCTTTCTAGAACAATACAAAATGATGATATGGAGGATGGTTGCTCGTGTTTGAAATGACCTTGCAAGAAAGTTTCTGACAATATACGCAGTATAGTGGTTACCCAAGGCGCCTTCGTCACGCATTTCTACACTAGCTAACGGTAAAAAAGCATGTGCAGAGATGCCCGACAATAATAATGTCAGGGCAGGTCATCACAGTGCTGCGTACTGCAATAAAATTTATGTTATTACGCATCGATTGGAAAACTTCAATACATATTTCGCACTGTGTCGTTGTGATTACGCACTGATTATTGCACACTTTATGTATTGGGTCTGAAACACCAGTGTAATCAGTGGGTGCCCGACACCAAATAGTTTCTTACACGACGATGTCAGCCCTTATGCTGGAGACAGGATACTTAATTTTTTTTGTAATTTCTCCCTCTCTTCGCAACATTTCTTTTTAACATCTTTCACTCCCCTCACCTCTTTCCTCAGCACAGGGTAGCCAGCCGGTCTAAGAAGTGGCTAACATCCCTGTCTTCCCGCTTAAACTTTCTTCCTCCTCTACTTAATTAAATTTCGATTTGTTTTATTGCGATAGCAAATGTATGTACACTTTAAGCTGGATTTTTCCGCCGGTATTGGCGTCACTCACCGTATATGTATACCTATCTATATATACATTATCTTGCTTTATCTTGGCTAATACAATAAAAACTCGTTAAGTGAGGTTTTGCTGACTCGGAATATCCGTTAACTCTTACCTCTCCCCCGGTTCCCGCCAGCGTGTGCATTTGACCGCGATGGTTTTTTAGTGATTATGGTGCTTGACCAATGACTCGAAAATCATCGAGGGCGAAGTCCAGGCCGCTGCGGCCACGTTTACGATAGAGGCGAAAACGTTGAAGCCGGTGTGCTGAGACTCAGATGCGCGAGCAAAAAACCTCAGGCGGTCGTCATTTCCTGAGCCCTTCAGTACGGCGACTCACAAACGACATCGTGATTTAGTAAAGTTCAACCTTAACAATTAAACATTAGTATTTACATGTACATTCTGTCGTGATATCAAACTGTAGTCACGTCAGTCATATTTGGCCACAGTCTGAAGCATTACCTTTTGTACCCATCGTTGCGCTTAGTGATACCGAAGGGCACAGAGAAGTTTGCAGCTAATCAATCACGAAAGTGGCACCACTGTCGCGTTGGAAACGAAGTTGTAGATGAAAAAAATGGCCGCTTTTACGCTGCTTTCTTGTAAAATATGTAGGATATTTGCGGTATGATCAATAAAATGAAATCGCATATATTTATCCCAGGTGGTCGAAAATTCCGGAGCCCTCGACTACGGCGTCTCTCTTAATCATATTGACACGTGTTTATATGAAAAAGAACTATGATAGGAATGTTTTGTAGATTCCAGCTAGTGGGTCAGGTGGTTTTTCGGGACGACAACGAAGCAGGCATCTTGCTGTACAGCAACCTGGCTGAACGCCAGGTTGGCTGGCTGAACGCTTGAGAAGGCTGAACGCTCGAACACGCAAGTAGCTGGTCGTGCTTGCTCTAGGGTTTTGGCCTAAGTTTGTGTAGTGGCTGTGGTTTCTTTGTCTTTATTAGGTGTTCCTATAGTGCTTTTACAGCTAAGTAAGCGCTTTTAGCGCTAGAAAGTTCACTTAGATGCAGTTTTCTTCACCTGGACCAGGGGCTTGCCCCTGGTCTGCTTCACTTCCGCCACAGGAAATACCAGTGGATCAGTTTCTACGCAACGGCATTCCCGCAGTTCCTGTGGCCCTCGTCCCTAGCAATGACGGCTTCATTCGGATGAAGAATCCGAAAGTGATCCAGGCGGAGCTTAGAGCTGCGACGTCTTACTATCACAGCATCAATGAGGTCCGCCAGTTCGGCAGAGGTGGTATTCTATGTTTTTCATCTGATCAGCTCTGTGTCCAAGACCTATTGAAGTGCTCAAGTTTCGCGACCAATCCGGTGAGCGCCTTTATTCCCCCGCATCTGGCATGTGTGAAAGGTATTGTTCGCGGTGTCGATGTTAACTTGACCCCGTCTGAGGTATTAGAGATGTTTGCCGTGACTGGTGCTATTTCCGTTTATAGGTGTGCACGACTAGTAGAGAAGCAGAAGACGCCGACTGAGTCGGTAATTGTAACCTTTGCTGGAGCGAATCTCCCAAGCGAAATCAAGGCATGGCCACTAATATACAGAGTGGAACCGCTATCACCGTGACCACTCCAGTGTACGAAGTGCTGGCGATACGGTCACACTATTAAAGGATGCAGGTCAGAACTCAGATGCCGAGTGTGTGGTGACAACCACGAAACAAATTCCTGCAAAGCTAAAGAAGAGAAATGTTGTCTCTGCAACGAACAACACTGTGCAAATAATCCTGATTGTTCTGCAAAGGCTCGAGAAATGCAAATTCTTGAAATTATAGGGCGTAGGCGCTGTTCTCGACGAGAATCCCTAGCGGAAATACAGACTAGAACTCAGGGGTATGCCAGTGTTGCAGCACGACATCTCTCGGAAATAAATGGGTCGATTTCCCTAAATATAGTGGAGGCCATAGAAAAGGCTCTAGAAAAAGCCATGGAACGACTGACTTCTAACCTTTGCGATTCTCTATCTCAAATTTTGGCTAACCAGATGACTCGCATATTTGGTACAGTGGGAGAGTCAGGCCTAGTATCCCAACATGTTGAGAGTTCACGACCAATAGCTGACGGTGAATCTGAAACAGCGCCATCTTATTATCAGCCCGCAGGAGCCTCTGCAATAGGTGTCCACAACCAAAATGAGGAATTTGAAACCGCACCATTGTATTCTCCGTCTACAGCACCCTCTGCGGTAGATATACAGAGTGTAAGTGAGGACAAAGCTGCATATACAATAGATTCCAATGACAAGGATTTGTACCCTAGGTCCCTGAAGAGATCTAGATCCCCTGTGTCAAGGAAAACTAACTCACCGAAACAAACAAAGAACAAAAAGTATCTGAAAGAAAAGGAGAGCTTTTCAAAGAGGGATTTCTTGAAAGAAAGCATTCTAGAGAAAGCTATAGCGGAAGCAGCTCTTTCGAAACCATAGGGTCGCTTAAGATTCTCCATTGGAATTGCCGATCAATTCATTCTGCATCTACGGATTTGGTATACTTGACTTCTAAATTCGCTCCTGATATTATAGCATTACAAGTGACATGGCTATCTGTACATAATTTGTTCCATTTAAATAACTTCCAATCTTTTTGAGACCGTCCATCGAGAGGTGGGGGTCTAGCTCTCTTTATTAATAATAGAATTAGTATGAAAGTCAAATGCTCATAGAAACATATGTCGCCAGAATGCGAAATTTTGGCAGTAGACATTACACTGACCAACTGCACTCCTTTCACTTTAGTTAATATGTATTTTCTGGATGGAGTTCAAGACACACGAAGTTTGGATCTAGCTACAAAATCGTGGCGCAAAGACAAAGTTTTAGTTGGAGACTTTAATTCCCACCACACGAGTTGGGGTTTTAGAACTAATCTTAGTGGGAAACGCTTGTGGGAGTGAACAATGGCTAATGACCTGACGTGCCTCAACGTCAGAACCCCCACATTTATTCGTAATCACTCCAGGTCGGCATTATATTTAAGTTTTGTGAGTTCAGCCATTACTACTTCTTCTTGGAAAGCGCTGGATTGTGGCACCAACAGTGACCACTTACCGATAAGTTTTGACATTTCTTGTCCGATAATTCCATCTTGTTCAAATGTAAGAGTATTTGTAAATTACACTAAATTTAGGAATGACCTCAAGTCAGCACTGGCTTTTCACTCGGAAGAGAGCGATGATCAAAAAGCACTGAAAATAAACGCAGTCATTAAACGATCCTACAAAAGAGCCGAATTTACTGTTGAATCCACAAAAAGAGTATATAGCCGTTGGTGGAATGATGAATGTACAAGAGAGCACCGACGACGTCAGGCAGCTTGGAAGCAGCTCTTACATAATCAATCCCCACAAAACTGGGCCGATTATAAATTCATTGCTGCGGGCTTTAAAAGAACGGTAGCTCAACCTAAACAAGATTATGACAGAACACATTATGAATACCTGTCGAAGCCTAAACATATGAAAGCACTGTTCCGATATATGAGAGCTCGGAAAATCTTGCCATCACCAGTTAATGTAGCTTGTGATAATCTGTCGGCACAAGAAATGACCACTACCTTAGAGGCAATCGGTAAAGGTCTGGAAAGCAGATTCACTTCCGTAGTGCCAAACAACTGGCACAAGTCTACGACAAAGTCTGACTTTGAAGAAGTGACACAGACTGAAGTATCCAACGTGATTAAACATTTACTCTGTGCATCTCCTGGCCCAGATGGAATCACAGTACCCATGATTAAAATTCTGTTCAATTTATTGCCTCGAGACGTCGCCAATGTTATTAACTACTCCTTAAAAAACTCATGGGTGCCGCAGGATTGGAGGATAGTAAAGGTGATTCCTATACTAAAAAATCCGGGTGGAGGATTAACAGTCGATAATATCAGACCAATCTCTCTAACATCTAGCATGGTCAAACTAGTAGAGAGAGTCCTACATAGCCGAGTAAGTATCTGGATGGCAGACAATTTAGTAATAAAACCGAACCAAATCGGCTTTCGTAGTGATTTCTTAATTTGGTGTGCCCATGCTGATTTAGAGAGCCGAATACAGCTCGCGCGTAAAAGAAGGCAATACGCTGCTTTAATAACGCTTGACATAGCCAAGGCGTATGACAGTGTGGAGCACTTCATATTGTTAAATACGCTAGAGAGGTTGAACTTCCCACAATATTTTATTGAGTGGGTGGCAGAATTCTTAAAATCAAGAGAATTCTACTGCGTGAAGGATGGATGTTCCTCATCTAGATTTAAACAAACGCGCGGAGTTCCCCAAGGAGCAGTCTTATCTCCAATATTATTTAATGCTTCAATGAGCACAATTCCAACAGATCAAGAAGTTACTGTCTACATTTATGCTGATGACATCGCACTCTTTGCTGCTGACTGTGGTATTTACTCATTACAACTTAAATTACAAAGATATATTAACATGTTAGAAATTTGGTTGCAGTCGATTTCGTTATCGTTAGATGTCAACAAAAGCACGCTCATGGCGTTTCCGCTTGCAGAACCAATTTCAATTTCAATTCTATATAAACAGGAACCCATCCAGCAAGTAGACTCTATAAAATATTTGGGAATCATTTATAATGACAAACTTAACTGGAGTCAACACATAGAGTATATAACTACCAAAGCACAGCGGGCTTCAGGCTTACTACACAAGCTAAGTAACCGGAAATATGGGTTACGGAGGCACACCTTGATAACGTTGTACAAGATGTACATGCGCCCCATCATGGAATTCGGCTGCATATTATTCTCGGGTGGCCCTGCTTATAAAACAAAACCTCCGGTTGTCTTGGAGCGAGAAGCACTGCGAATGTGTCTGGGACTCCCTAGATTTGTGGCTATCAACGTACTGTACCAGGAAGCGCGCCTGCCTACACTACTTTGTCGATATCGAATTTTGACCGTACAAGCATTTTTAAAATTTTATAGCTTACCTGCAAGAAGATCTCAATATGCTTTTATCGCAAACCCAGACGCCTTTTTTCTTGCTCATTGGCCACGGTTTCGCACACCTCAGATAATGTTTGTACAAAAAATTCTACAAAGTATAAATGTGAACATTACAAATGTAATTGAGACTAATGACTCGAATTGTCATGTTATTATTGAGTATGATGATATATTCCCCCAAAACGCCAAATTACAATCCCACAAATTTTTATATAACATATTATTAGATTACTTGGAGCATGCAGAAACTAAAAATATAATAGCCACAGATGCTTTCGTAAATAATCAAAAAGCAGGTGTAGGCATTGCCTCTGATTTGCTTGACTGGTCCTTTTCAGTGAGACTGCCTGATTTTATTTCAGTTTTTGAAGCGGAGCTCTTGGCGATTATTTTAGCTCTTTGAAAACTTCCATCAAATCAGAACAACGCAGTAATAATGACGGATTTTCTTTCAGTTTTTGCAGCTCTGACAGCTACAGAGAACTCTCGAATTCTAAGCACATTCAAAACATTAGTACCCCCGCAGTTGAGACTCGTGAGATTACTATGGGTTCCGGGACACTGTGGATTAAGATTAAATGAATTGGTCGATTCCTTAGCATGAGCCGCACTTGATGGGCCAGTTTGGTCCATACTGCCAGATGTTGAATATATCACGGCTATAAGATATCGAAAATCAGCAATCTCCACTGATACGATAGAAAAAGTAACTACATGGACAGACTATAACCACCTCATGTTTCCATGGCAACCCCACTGGTGTCAGTCCAGAAAGCTCGAAGTTTTAATTACTAAATTTTGATGTCGTGTCCCCCCCCCCCCTAAACCTGTATCTACACAGAGCTGGTCAGACAACATCACTCCTCTGCGCATTCTGCGGAGAAATGGAATCACTAGATCATTATTTTTTGTATTGTCGCCGCTACGAGATACTTAGAAAAAGGTTACTAGTTATGCCATTTCGGAAAATAGGCCTTAGATTGACGGCGGAAACGGCGCTAAGCTTTGGCGCCTCAGCTTTGGGACATTGCCACAGGGATGCTTTAAATGCCACTTGCGATTATATTCAGGCAACCAAGCGTATACCTTTGTGATCTTCAATCAAAAAAATTATTTATTACTCCCCAGGGCAGAGTGAAGTAAACGCAGCTGAGTGGTAATCATAACACCTCAAATCTCAAAATTGCTCAACTTGATTTTTTTTCGTTTGCTCTTTTTATGTTGTTTTTATTTTTGCATTAGTCTTATTATAATACCAATTCATTGCACATAATTAAAATGATCACAGGAAAACTGCACTACACTTTCTTGGCCAATCCCCCTGAGTGGGTATGAGCCAAACCTCCCAGGGAAACAAAACAAAACAAAAAAAAGCTGTACAGCTGATCCTGAATACGCTCTTTTCGCTGCCGTAAGCTGCTGTCATCTTTTGTTCGCGTTGCACTGTGACACTGGTGGAGGAGCTGGGCCGTGACGCTGCCCGATGCTTCACAGTCCTAGTGGGAGCCGTTCATTCAGCCCGGACGTGCCTACTGCAACCCCTGTCCATCGATTCAGTCGTCGGCTACGAGGTGTTCCTCCAGACTGCAACCCCTCGCAGAAAACCTCTACTAGACATCTAGAAATGGCTAACACCAGCCCCCAGCCTTTACTTCTCGGCCCCAGTGCTCCCACTCCCTCCCAGGTAACGTTTTTTCAATCGCTGGAGCCTAAACGCTTTGGTGGTGGCGCACACGAAGATGTAGAAGACTGTTTAGACCACTATGACCGTGTTGCGAAGATCAACCACTGGTCTGCTCAGGAAAAGCTCGGCCGGGCCTACTTCTATCTCGATGACGGCGCTCGTACTTGGTACGAGAACAGAGAAGGCAACCTGTCCGCATGGACCGACTTTCACCAGAAGATGATTGAAACTTATGCCAATGTTGACAGACGTGACCGCGCCGACCAACCACTAGAGCTAAGGGTCCAAAAACCCAATGAAACGGTCGCCATGTTCGCCGAAGACATGACACGTTTATTTCGGAGGGCTGACCCGCAGATGACTGAAGATAGGAAGTTGCGCTACCTCATGCGCGGCGTGAAAGAGCAGCTGTTCGCCGGACTTCTGCGCGACCCGCCAAGCACTGTAGAGAACTTCATCAAAGAAGCGTCGGCTATCGAGCGGGCCCTTCACCAACGCTGCCGACAATATGACCGCTTGTGCAGCAGCCTCCAAACTCAGGCCGCCGCTGTGACGTTTGACAGTCATAGCTCCTTACGTGACATGATTAGAGAGATTGTTCGTGAAGAATGGCAAAGGCTGCGGACTCCGGTAGTGGATACACCCATGGCATCTGTCGCTCAAGTCGTCCGTGACGAAATCCGCCAAGCATTCTCGACAGCTGATCCTGCCCCCGAACAACGTCCCATGACGTACGCCGCCGCCCTTCGAAGCTCCCCACCCGCTCCGCCTTCATACTACCCGCCACCTGCAACTGTTTCTTGGTCACCACCACAAGGGGAGACATCGTGGCGCCCATCCATCCAGCCCCCATACGACCAGTCGTCTTCTGGCTTGCCATGGCCTTCGTCGCGTGAGGAGTCATCACGGCAACCACAGCTTCGCCGAACAGACACCTGGCGCACTGCCGACAGGCGTCCACTCTGTTTCAACTGTGGAGGTGTAGGCCACATAACCCGCTATTGCTGGCACCGCGCCGATCCGTCTCGCCCTCTCAGGCCACGGTTTGACATTCGACATGCCAAGGAGTACGTATCCCGCCGTGGAGATGTCGATTCTCAAGGACCTCTGGTACCTCGACACCCATTCGACGGCTGCCGTAACAATGATGACGAGGCTAGAACTGATTACGAGCCGATCTTCCGACATCGACCACGCTCTCCTTCTCCTGCCCAGTCACCTTCGTTGCAGCGCCGCACTTTTACCGACACCAGAGGAGCGAGGTCACCCAGCCCACACCGGGGAAACTGAAGGCGGCGACCTCAGGGGGTAAGGTTGCAGGCTGTCAAGACGAAGAAAAAAAGCCCCCATTACTCCCACCTCAGGACGCTGTAAAGCCGACAAGACGTGATACCGACGAAACCGTGACCCCGGGCCTTACTGTTCTTGTGGATGGACAGCAAGTCAAAGCTTTAGTCGACACCGGGGCTGACTTCTCTATTATCAGTGATGACCTTGCCGTACGCCTCAAGAAAGTAAAGACAGCGTGGACGGGACCTCACTTAAGGACGGCAGGCGGCCAATTACTGATGCCTGTCGGAATGTGCACAGCAAGGCTCGACATCGGTGGCTCTACTTTCGTGGTGACGTTCGTCGTTCTCGCTTCATGCTGTAAAGACCTGATTATCGGAATGGATTTCTTGAGAGAACATGGCACCGTGATCAACATCCCTGACAGTGTCATTACATTTCGCAACTACAGCCCTACTTTAGTCGATTGTTCAGAGCTGAGACATACGTCTTGTTCAGGGACTTTGCGTCTGACGGATGACAATGTGGTCGTCCCGCCACGATCGTGTACGCTTGTTTCGGTGGCAGGGGATGAGCCGTTTGACGGCGACGGCATTGCTGACCAAATAAGCTCACTGATATTAGCCACGGTATTTCAGTTGCTCAAGGTCTTGTCACTGCCACTGCTGGACGCACAAACTTGCTGCTCACTAACTTCAGCACTGAGCGCCGACATCTCCCGAAGGGTACAGCCGTCGCTTACTTTGACACTACTGCAGAAATCCAAGGCAGTTTATCGGCCCTAGACGAAGCACCTCAAGAAGAATCACTACCTAATCTTGACGTTGGTACTACGTTGTCAAGGGACGAACGAACTAGACTTCTTGAGCTGCTAGCTGAATTCCAGGACTGCTTTTCATCGACATCAAGGGTCGGTCGAACGCCGCTAACAAAGCATCGAATAATTACCCACGACGCAACAAGGCCTATACACCAGAATCCTTATCGTGTGGCTCCAAAGGAACGGGAAGTGATACAGCAACAAGTCGCTAAAATGCTTGAAGATGATGTGATTCAGCCATCACAGAGCCCGTGGGCATCGCCTGTAGTATTAGTTAAGAAAAAAGACGGTACCCTGCGTTTTTGCGTGGATTACAGGAAGCTGAATCAAGTGACTAAGAAAGATGTGTATCCGCTTCCACTTATTGATGACTCCCTCGATAGGCTTCAAAACGCTCGCTACTTTTCTTCAATGGACTTGAGAAGTGGATATTGGCAGATTGAGGTAGACCCAAGAGATCGGGAAAAAACCGCTTTTGTGACGCCGGATGGTTTATATGAATTTAAAGTTCTACCATTCAGTCTGTGCTCAGCGCCCGCTACTTTTCAAAGCCCCATGGACACTGTACTTTCAGGGTTAAAATGGAAGGCCTGTTTAGTTTATCTAGACGACGTCATAGTGTTTTCCCCAACTTTTGAAGAGCATCTCAAGAGGCTAGAAGTTGTTTTACGAGCCATACGCTCCGCAGGCCTCACATTGAAACCAGAGAAATGCCACTTTTGTTTTGAAGAACTGCTGTTTCTTGGTCATGTCGTCAGCTGTACCGGCGTTCGGCCTGATCCCGAAAAACTTGCGGCTGTGGCACAGTTCCCAGTACCGTCCGATAAGAAAGCTGTCAGGCGCTTTCTGGGCCTATGTGCCTACTATCGCCGGTTCATCGCCGACTTTGCACGGATTGCGTCGCCGTTAACTCGCCTCACTAGAGACTACGCCACCTTTGAGTGGGTTCACGAACAGCAAGCAGCGTTTAATGACCTCTGCCAACGTCTTTAAACACCCCCAGTGCTTGCTCACTTCGACGAACAAGCGCCAACAATGCTTCACACTGACGCAAGCAATGTAGGCCTCGGAGCTGTGCTTGTGCAGTGGCAAGAAGACACGGAACGAGTGATCGTCTACGCAAGCAGGACGCTAACACGCGCTGAGGCCAATTATTCAACAGCTGAGAAAGAATGCCTCACCGTGGTCAGGGCAGTTATGAAATTTCGCCCGTACTTGTATGGCCGTCCTTTCAAAGTTATAAGTGACCATCATTCCCTTTGTTGGTTGACTAATTTAAGAGATCAAACCGGCCGATTAGCACGCTGGAGTCTGAAGTTACAAGAGTTTGATATGACGGTCATACACAAGTCTGGCAAGCGCCATACGGACGCCGACTGCCTGTCTCGATTACCAGTACAGTCAGCTTCTCTTTCTGACGACGACGATATGGCCTTCCTTGGTGTTCTCGACGCGTCCACGATTGGCCAACAACAACGAAGTGACCCTGAATTGCTTGATTTGATTAATTACGTGGACGGGCGTTCTTCGAGGGCACCTAGAGTCTTTGCAAGGACATTATCGTCGTTTTGCTTACGCAATGGCGGCCTCTACAAGAGAAACTTTTCGTCCATCGGAGCTCCCTATTTGCTCGTTATTCCTGCACCTCTTCGAACTGAAGTGCTCCAAGCATGACACAATGAGCCGACGTCTGGCCATTTAGGCTACACTCGCACATTGGCAAGAGTACAGCAGGGATACTAATGGCCACGACTCAACAGCCGTCAAGCACCACGTTCACGCTTGCATCGATTGCCAGCGACGCAAGTCACCTCCAAAGAGACCCGCTGGTCAGCTGCAACCAGTACAGGTTCCACGTACACCGTTTGAACAGATAGGAATGGATATTTTGGGACCCCTTCCTACTTCTACTGCAGGGAATCGCTGGGGTATAGTCGCAACAGACTACCTAACCAGGTATGCCGAAACAAAAGCTATTCAAAAGAGCACTGCAGTGGAAGTGGCGAGATTTTTCATATAAAATATTGTGCTACGCCACGGTGCTCCGACTATCGTGATCACGGACCGCGGTACAGCATTTATGGCAGCTATTTTAGACCACGTCTTGATGCTTAGTGGAACGACTCACCGTAAGACCACTGCGTACCACCCGCAAACAAATGGACTAACGGAGCGCCTCAACAAGACGATTGAAGACATGCTGTCGATGTACGTGGACGTCCAACATAAGAATTGGGACGAGATTTTACCCTATATCACGTTCGCATACAATACGGCTAAACAAGAGACGACTCGCATGACTCCATTCAGCTTGGTTCACGGACGGGAGGTACGGACTATGCTGGATGCGATGTTGCCACATGAATGGGACGCTACCGACACAGGCGCTGACGTGTTCACTGAACGCGCGGAAGAAGCTAGACAGCTCGCCCGCTTACGGATCCACCAGCGACAAGACTATGATGCCGGCCACTACAATGTTCGCCATAGAACTGTAACGTACAAAATCGGGGACAGAGTGTGGGTTTGGACACCCGTACGAAAACGTGGACTGTCCGAGAAGCTGCTAAGGCGATATTTCGGGCCATACCGAGTATCGCGCCAGCTTAGTGACGTCACCTACGAGGTTGTCTCCGACAGTCCACAATGCACGAGGCGTCGCCAGCACCAGCCTGAACTTATTCATGTAGTGCGTATGAAGCCGTACGTGAGTGACTGACTGCACGTTAAAAAATACTGTGCGTCTGCGTCAGCATCAGGGCGATGCTCTTATAAAGAGGGGCAAGTGACACGTGTTTATATGAAAAAAGAACGATGATAGGAATGTTTTGTAGATTCCAGCTAGTGGGTCAGGTGGTTTTTCGGGACGACAACAAAGCAGGCATCTTGCTGTGCAGCTGATCCTGAATACGCTCTTTTCGCTGCCGTAAGCTGCTGTCATCTTTTGTTCGCGTTGCACTGCGACAATATGATGGTTTTGGGACGTTAAACCCCACGTATCACATGTCAAGCGCATATATTCAAGTCATTTTTTGTTCTTTGCTCGATACTTACAATAAACCAGAATTTGGTGAATAGAGACAATTTTCTCGGCACCTAAAACTAAGAATTAACGAACCTGTACTGTACTAGTTTTGATGGTTCAGTGACGCTTGAATCGCTTCATGATTTCATCAAGGTACATTTTATCGACTCATTTATTTGTCGCGTCATCCTTGTGGGCACTGACTTTCTATGGGCTTTGCTGCAGCGTATTGTGACGTTCTTCATTTATGATGTATTGCTTAGTAATAGCGCTTGGCCTATTCTTCACGATGGCGATAAGCAGCCCTCTAATACCAGAGCAGGTCTCCGAGTTATTCTGCGATATGTCTGCAAAGGTTGTCATAGGTGTCAATATCTAGTCGAGAAACTCAGATCGTCGTAGTTGGTCCTGTAGATGTTGATAGGACGACGGCGTAGCTCATCTCCCCAGTCTAGCAGACTGCCGTACCTTTATTGATGTTCTAGAATGCGTGGCTCACATTTTTATCACCTTCTTTCCGACGCAATAAGCTACGCTTCTTTCGACGCCAATCTAGCAGCTCAGCAGCATGTGCTGGTAGCCCTCGATTGGGGTCACTGAGATGAACCTTCGCTCCTACTCAAAGGGGCACCTCACGCACGTCTATCGTCACTTGTTTTCGTCGTCCATTCACACCCTGTAAGCAAATTTGGTGTATGTGACGCTAGCTGAACGACTGCGAGTGTGCTATGAGCGTAGGATGTAGTCATGTTTTACATGACACGCATATCATGATTGTCTTGTTTGGACGTGTCATTTAACTTCGTCGTCCAATCACGTCCCGTAACATCAATTTTGGTATATGAGAAGGTAGTAAAACAACCGCGAGCGCATCATGACCATGGCATGCAGCCATGTTTTACATGACACGCATCTCATGATTATCAGGTTTGCACCAGTCATATGCCTTCGTCATTTATTCACGTCCTGTAATACCAAATTTGACATATGTGAAGCTGGTGAATCACAAGTGCACCATGACCGCGGCGTGTAGTCACGACTTACATGACATGCATGTCATGATTTCCACGGTAAGACCTGTCACTTATGCTCGCCGTACAGTCATGTCATACCATATCAGTTTAGCAATATGCCATGTCAACGAAACCACCGCAAGAGCAGGAAGACGATGACATTTAAATCATGATATTCATAGCATATGTATAATGATTTTTATGTTATGAGTGGTCACTTATACTCGCATTGCCGTCATGTTATGCTATACCAATTTAGGTATAGATCGCATTATTTAAATGGTCAAGGGAGCTAAAACTCGTAGACGGCCAGATAGATAGACAGATATATATGACGAAAGTCACCGAAAATCACTAAAAAATGCTTCGCGTTTATTAGGCTGGTGGTGTTTAATAGAGATACTGTGTCCTTTAGAGTAAAAACGGTGATTGCACATATTTATACCTTTTTGGACTTGTTCAATGGCGTTACATCGGATTGAGCAATGGCATTCCAGATCATTGACAGAGGAAGATGTATTGCGATGTAGAATTCGTGAATAGCTGTTAGAGAACTTAATTATCGAGAAATTTGGCAAACACCATCGAGAGAACGAAACCCTCCTATGACAGCACATTTAGTGTGAGCAGAAAAATTAAGCATGCTATCAAAGCGATCACCAACATCACTGCACTTTTAAGCCTTACATAATAATATGGTATTGACCGAGTATGAAAGTAACACAATGAATGTTTGGGAATTTGACTTATGAATTTGGTGTTCTGACCCTCGATTGCCTTCATGGCGCCCAATTACTTCTCGTCTATCGACCTTCGGTTCGGCTATTGGCAAATTTCCGTCGACCCCAAGGATCACGATAAAACCGCTTTCGTTACGTCTAGCGGCCTCTACCAGTTCGAGGTCATGCCGTTCGGACTAAGTAATGCGCCGGCAACTTTCGAGCGCATGATGGACTCCCTTCTCCAAGGATATAAGTGGTCCATCTGCTTATGTCACTTAGACGATGCCATCGTCTTTTCACCTACCTTTGACAGCCATATCACACGTCTGTCTGCCGTTCTGAATGTTTTTCGTATAGCCGCTCTTCAGCTCAATTCTGAAAAATGCCATTACGAACGTCGCCAAATCACCACACATGGCCACCTTGTCAGTGCCGCTGGTGTTCAAGCGGATCCCGACAAGCTGCAAGCAGTACAAGAATTTCCTGCACCATGTTCAGCCCAAAATGTCCGAAGGTTTGTAGGGCTATGTTCATATTTTAGTCGATTTGTCCGCAACTTCGCCGACATCGCTCGACCACTTACTGATTTCTTAAAGAAGGACGTCCCCTTCGCATGGGGCGTACAGCAAGCGGACGCTTTTTCGGCTCTTATCCGCCTGGTGACTGCGCCACCAATACTGGCCCATTTCGACCCTGCATCACCTACAGAGCTTCGAACCGATGCTAGTGGCCATGAAATTGGAGAAGTCTCAGGCCAACGACAGCATGGGAAGGACCGCGTGATATCTTACGCCAGTCGTCTTATTTCACCTGCCGAACGGAAGTTCTCCATCACTGAGCGTGAATGCCTAGCTTTAGTGTGGGTCGTGACAAAATTCAGGCCTTACCTATATAGCTGAACTTTTTCCGTTGTTACTGACCATCACGCTCTCTGTTGGCTCTCATCGCTAAAGGAGCCATCTAGACGTCTCAGTCGCTGGGCGCTGCGTCTGCAAGAATCCTCGTTCGTGGTCCACTCCAAGTCGGGACACCTGCACACAGACGCAGACTGTTTGTCACGTCACCTGGGTGAAACGCCCGACTTGACAGACTTTGAATCAGACCCCTACGTGCTCTCAATCTACGCTTTGGGTGATATCTCCACAGAACAACGACGTGACCCATCGTTACTCTCCATCATCGAGCGTCTGACCTCTGCTCCAACAGATCCTTCCGTTCGCCTGTTCGAACTTCACGACAACATTCTGTACCATCGCAGCTTCAACGCAGATGGTCCGGAATTACTCTTCGTGCTTCCCCATCACCCGTGTTCCAGCGTTCTCGAATAGCTCCATGACGTACCTACAGCCGGTCACCTAGGCGTCTCTCGTACCTACGATCGTGTGCGACGTCGCTTTTTCTGGCCCGGACTGTATCGTTCTGTGGTTCGCTACGTCACTGCTTGCGAACGCTGCCAACGCCGCAAGCGCCCCTCTGTGCTACCGTCAGGCCTCCTACAGCCCGTCGACATACCGACGAAACCATTCTTCCGTGTTGGCTTTGAAATATTGGGCCCGTTTCCTACGCCCACCTCCGGGAATAAATGGGTTGCAGTCGCCACAGACTACACCACACGCTTTGCCATCACTCAAGCACTGCCGACAAGCTGCTCCACTGACGTCGCTGACTTTCTCTTATATGAAGTCATTCTTCATCACGGCGCTCCGCGGCAGCTGCTTACTGATCGAGGAAGGTACTTCCTTTCATGTGTTGTGGATGACATTCTCCACGCCTGCTCCACTGAGCACAAGCTTACCGCCGCTTATCATCCACAGAGAAACGGAATGACCAAGGATCTGAACTGAAAGCTGACGCAGATGTTGTCAATGTACGTTTCACCAGATCACCGTGACTGAGACAAAGTACTCTCCTTTGTCACCTTTGCGTACAACTCTTCACGGCACGACGGAGCTAGTTATTCGCCATTTTATTTGCTATATGGCCGACATCCAGCGTTACCATTTGGAATGCTTCTTCCTTCGGCTGCCCCCTTGTTTACTGAGTACGCCAGCGATGTCGTTTCTCGAGTTCATGCAGCCCGTCAGCTTGCCCCATGACCGGCTGCACTTGTCGCAAGGGCGCAAATAAGACCGTTATGACAGCCGCCACCAAAGCGTGCACTTCCCGCCGGGGTCTCTGGTACTTCTCTGGACACCAAACCGCAAAGTCGGCTAATCAGAGAAGCTACTACCACACTACCATGGCCCCTACAAAGTGTTACAACTTAGTGACGTGAGCTACGAGATCGCACCCCTAAACAATGCCTCTTCAACTACTTCACTCCATACAGACTCAAACCGTATCACCCTGCTAGTTCGTCGCCGCCGTACCAAGCGCCGTGACGGCACTTCCGCCACGGGGAAGTGATGTTACGGTGCACCATCGACAGGAACAAGCGTAGCACTTTGCGAAGAGGACGAAGGCGCCTGCGCGTTAGACGCTTGCGCGAGAGGCAACTCAGCCATCTTATTCGGCTGCCAATTATCTGTGGACGCTATATTATAAACCTAGATCTCTCCTCGTCACAATATGTAACATGGATATACTAGCGATATGAATCTATCCACTCTAAAAAACTGGCCTGTTACAGCTTTAAATTTTGCCAGCTAACCTTCAAGATGCACTCTGCCAGTTCGAAAAGTTGGTTTACTCATAATAAATATTGATTCAACCCAATGCAAGAAGTGACTTGGTGCAGCCCTATAATGGGCTTGGACCTAATAGAATGCATGACCGAATGCTCAATTTGTGCATATTGCATGGCTACTTTTGCAAAGAACCTGGTGTGGCAATATGACATTACGAAATTGTGGCCACCTGTTCAATGTTTCATGACCTTGACAGTGAAATACTGATGATGCTGATTTGGTTAACATGAGTTCTACGTGTGCTTGTGTTTAAAAGGCATATGAAAGTTTAGGCACTGCTGTGGATCATTGACAATATGGTTCAACTCACAAGAAGCGCCTGTTTTGATGCTTACCTAGCTCCACTAATGACATATATATATATATATATATATATATATATATATATATATTGTGAGACGACGTCAGGTACGAAGGAGCGACCGTTTTATTGTCAACCCAGACGCGCGAGCCAGCAACCGAACAAGCAGCGAGCCGCTACGATGATGATGATCACGGTGCTTTGTATGCGCAGGTGAAAGTGAAAATGATGAGCAACACAATCAGCGCTCACACTATTTCCCCCCTACACGAAAGCGGTCTGCAAGACGTTCATTTAGTAAGTGTATGAGCGCTGGATATAAGGTTTCAGGCGAGACACATGGACGATCTCGGTCCCGCGACGACGGCGATCAGAAGCCGAAGTAACCGGCGCGACGCGATAATTTACGGCCGATGTTCGTTCAAGCACGGTGTAAGGACCCAGGTATCTGTGAATGAATTTTTCACAGAGGCCGGGTGTGCGAATAGGTGTCCAGAGGAGCACTTCGTCGCCTGGGTAGAATGACACAACTCGACGTGTCGCATCACAACGAACTTTTCGCTGGGCCTGAATGGTAGAGGTGTTGGCGCGGGCGATTGTGCGGCAGTGGTTGACACGGGCAGCGAATTCTTCCGGAAGGGACGCAGATGGGACAGAAGGCGTGGACAAAAAGCTGGTGTCTAGAACAAAAGATGGTGCACGGCCATACACAAGAAAAAACGGGCTGTAACTTGTAGTGCGTTGTATGGCAGTGTTATAGGCAAACGTGACGAAAGGTAGTATTGTGTCCCAGTTCTTGTGATCGGGTTGGACATACATAGAGATCATGTCTGACAAAGTTCTATGAAAACGCTCAGTAAGACCATTGGTTTGCGGATGATATGCCGAGGTGGTCTTATGGATTGTGTCAGAGGCCTGTAAAACTTCAGCGAGCACACGAGAAAGAAATGTCTTGCCACGGTCACTCAGGAGAACACGAGGGGCGCCGTGGCGCAGGATAATGGCACGCAGAACAAAGTCGGCTACTTCGCTGGCAGCTCCAGTAGGAAGAGCTGCCGTCTCAGCGTAGCGAGTAAGATGGTCTACGGCAGTCACAATCCAGCGGTGACCGGCGGCGGTAAGCGGAAGGGGTCCGTATAAGTCTATGCCGACGAACTCGAAGGGAGCGGATGGGCACGGGAGAGGCTGTAGAGGGCCGGCGGGAAGAGATGTCGAACGTTTTCGGTGCTGACATGATGAACAGGAAGTGACGTACCTGGAAACACTAGTGGAGAGGCCAGGCCAGAAGCAGCGAGTCTTAATGCGATCGTAGGTTTTATGAAAACCCAAGTGGCCAGCCGTCGGGTCGTCATGAAAGGCTTCTAAGACTTGGAGTCGAAGTGAGCGAGGTATGACCGGGACCCATCGGCTACCGAGAGGATGGTAAGTTTGTCGAAGTAGCGTTCCGTCATGAAGTTTGAAACGCGTGAGTTGTCGTCGCAAGCGGCTGTTGGGAGCACGAGATGAGCCGGTGAGCCGATCGATGATTGTACGGCAGTATGTGTCTGCACGTTGGAGCGAGGTGAGGTCTGCGGATTGAAGGAAGTCATCCGGTGCAGTGGGCTCGATGGGACTAAGACTGGTCATCGGCGTGGTCTCTTGGCTGGGAGGTGCTGCGCAGCAGGTAGATGCGTCATGATTTTGCAACAGCGGACAGCGTGACAAAGCGTCGGCATCTTGGTGTTTGCGGCCCGACCGGTATGTGACACTGTAGTCATACTCCTGCAGTCGGAGCACCCAACGACCGAGGCGTCCTGACAAGTTTTTTAATGATGACAACCAACAGAGCGCATGATGATCCGTGACGATCGTGAAGCGGCGGCCATACAAATAGGGGCGAAATTTTTGCACGGACCATACGATAGCGAGACATTCCTGTTCAGTGATGCTGTAATTGCGTTCCGCTGGGGAGAGAGTACGGCTCGCGTAAGCCACGACTTGCTCTTGTGAAGCCTGGTCACGCTGCAGCAGAACAGCGCCGATTCCGTGCCCACTTGCGTCAGTGTGTAATATAGTAGGGGCTGTGGGATCAAAATGGCGAAGAACTGGCCCTGACGTGAGGCATCGCTTCAGGGTCTGGAAAGCAGCTTCACAGTCATCTGTCCAAAGAAATGATGCACTTGTGGTCAGGAGTTTGTGAAGAGGAGCCGCGATAGTGGCAAAATCACGGACAAAACGGCGGAAGTAAGAGGCTAAGCCGAGGAAGCTGCGAAGGTCTTTGAGCGTGGTGGGCTTAGGAAAGTGCAGCACAGCGGCCACTTTGTCGGGATCAGGTTCGATGCCAAGCTTGCTGACAACGTGGCCTAACACTTTGATGCTGCGGCTCGCAAACCGACACTTCTTGGTATTTAGCTGGAGACCGGCTTTGGCTAGACATGTGAGCACCTCGTCTAGACGTTCTAGGTGTTGCGAGAAGCTGGATGAAAAGATGACGATGTCATCCAGGTAACAAAGACAGGTCTTCCATTTTAGGCCACGCAGCACCGTATCGATCATCCGCTCAAATGTGGCTGGGGCATTGCAGAGCCCAAAAGGCATCACATTGAATTCGAAGAGACCATCAGGAGTAGCAAACGCTGTCTTCTCTTTATCAGACTCATGCATCGGGATCTGCCAATACCCAGATCGTAGGTCGAGACTTGAGAAATATTCTGCACCCTGTAAGGTGTCAAGTGCATCGTCAATTCGAGGCATAGGATATACATCCTTGCGCGTAATTTTGTTTAGTGCCCTGTAATCAACGCAAAATCGCACTGATCCGTCCCTTTTCTTAACTAGGACAACAGGAGAAGACCAAGGGCTTGTGGAAGGTCTGATAACGTTGCGTGCGAGCATGTCATTGACTTGTTCCTCGATGACCTTGCGTTCTGAAGACGACACGCGGTAAGGGCGACGGCGGATAATACGAGAACCGTCTGTGGCGATGTGATGAGAGGTCACCGTAGTTTGACCTAAGCCATCCGAACAAACGTCAAAACAAGTCTTGTGTTTTGTTAAAAGGGCCATTAAGTCTTTAGTTTGCGTTGGAGTGAGATATGGACTCAAAGTGGCTTTAAGCGCATTAGATGAGCCTCCTGGTGGCGTACACTTAGCGACTGACGGCGGAGACGATACAGTGACGACACATACCGGTGCTATGTCGATAAGGCTGGCAACAGTGGACCCCTCTGGCAGTAGTTGTGGCTCTGTTGTCGTGTTGTAGGCGGTGAGACTGGCATGACCACGCGAAAACCGCACTAGACAACATGCGATGGCGATTCCTCGGAAAATGCAGCGCTGATCGGGGACAACCACTGCGTCACCGTCAATGGTATCGCTGGATCTAATGGTGAGGATACGTTCTTGGGCCGGGGGCAGTACAAAGTCTGCAGCTGCAACAAGGTGAGGCGACGAAAAATCGTAAGCACTAGAATTTTCAGTGTCCGTAATGCGAATAACGGGCGGACCACACGAAATGACAGCGGAAGCGGCTGACAGGAAGTCCCAGCCCAATATAATCGGATGAGCACATGAAGAAAGCACAGCCAATTGTATATGGTGACGAATTCCGTCGATCAGAACACGAACAGTGCATTGTCCAATAGGGTAAATTCTATTTTCATTAGCACCACATAACACCGGACCAACATATGGAGTTTGCACTTTTCGTAGACGATGACATAGTTCGCGATCAATGACCGAAATGGCTGCTCCAGTGTCCACGAGTGCGTCAACCGAAATGCCTTCTACACAAACAGTTAGTAAATTTGCAGGGCGCGCAGGAGGAATTGGGACAATTCGACGACAGGCAGTTTCTCCTCCAAAAACTGCAGCTGCTAGTTTTCCGAGTGGCTGTCGAGGGGCGTCAGGGCAGAACGTAAAGGCGAAGTAGTACGGCGGAAGGGCGATGGTGAACGACGGCGGGGTGAGCGGGAAGAACGAGGTTCACCGTGGGACAAAGGAGGCGAAGGCGAACGTCGTGACGAGGGAATGTAGGTTCCTGGAACGTAGGGGTCAGACCTCGCAGCCCGGTCACTCTCGTACGAAGAATAACCTCGTCGTTCATCTTGCTGGCGCCGACGGCAAAAGCGGGAGATATGTCCTCTTATGCCACAGTAGTAACAGACGGGGCGCGTAGGGCGCCAGGCAGGGAAGTGTGGTTGTGGTGGTGCCTTGGCTGCCATCGCAGCCAAATGGTCGTATACGACGTCCGTAGTTACAGGTGGAGTAGGTGGAGGAGGCCGTGACACGACTTCGGCATACGTAGGCACATGTAAGGGCACAGGAGGCGGGGCACGTGCGACGCTCGTCATCGACGCCAATTCGTCCTTTATAATTTCCCGCAGGTTAGGAGGGGGTGAGCGGGCAGGTGAAGTCGGTGCGCTGGCAGGAACAAGGCTGTGAAGTTCCTCTCTCACTATGGTGCGAATTAGAGCTCGCAGCTCATGCTCGCCAGTAAGACGAGTGTCATAGGAGGCGTGTGGAAGGCGCATTGAGTAAAGTGCGTCCAGGCGCTGGCAGGTGGTAATAATGTCCTGAACTGTTGTCGGGCTCTGCATGACAAGAGCATTAAAGGCGACGGAGTTGATGCCTTTCATTACTTGCCGAATACGATCGGCCTCCGGCATGTCCTTTTGGGCGCGGCGGCAGAGGGCCAGAACGTCTTCAATGTACGATGTGTACGATTCGTCAGGCCCCTGGATGCGGGTAGCGAGCTTCTGTTTAGCTACCTCAGAGCGTCCTGTAGAAGTGCCGAATATTTGACGCAGCTGCACCGTGAATGCTGACCAATCAGGAAAGTCGCGTTCGTGGTTATGATACCACGTCTTAGCAACCTCCTTCAGATAAAAGGGTACATAGCGCAGCTTATGTGCCTCATCCCAGTAATTGCAAGCACTGGTACGGTCGTAACTGTCCAGCCATTCTTCTACGTCCTCACCGCGAAGGCCAGAAAACACTGGAGGGTCTCGTTGCGAGGTACTCACGGTGTGGTGAGGCCCAGCAGGCTGAGCGGGTGGTGCGAAGAAGGCGGTAGGGGGTGGGTCGTTTTGCACCATCACTGTTGGCAAGCACAGCCGTCGACCTGATCGGAGCTCCAGGGGTGACCGGTAGTGCACGAGGACTTGGGAATCACAGCACGCTCCACCACTTGTGAGACGACGTCAGGTACGAAGGAGCGACCGTTTTATTGTCAACCCAGACGCGCGAGCCAGCAACCGAACAAGCAGCGAGCCGCTACGATGATGATGATCACGGTGCTTTGTATGCGCAGGTGAAAGTGAAAATGATGAGCAACACAATCAGCGCTCACAATATATATATATATATATATATATATATATATATATATATATATGCGTCTAATGACCTAATGGATAAAATACTTTGCTTTCCTGCATGTGCATTATCAACAGATTTCTTGCTCCTACCTACACATTCAGTGAGTTTACAGTATTCTTTATTTCGAGTAAGCTAAGAAAGAGTGCTCGTTAGAAGAAATCCTTACTTCGACAATCGACAGAAGAACAACGCAGGACAAAGAAACAGGAAAACACCGGGGAACCGGAGAGCATATGCTGACAATCTTGAACGCTTGCCGACTCCAGTGTGTGTGCCAGCATTGTTTTCGAAGTTTTCTCCTGAATCGAAATTCAATATCAGTTTTCCTATAATGTGTGAGGCACACACGGCTTGACATTTGTAGAATAAAGCCGCAGCCGCTGTGGAACGACATGTTCTATTTCGAAAATAAGATTATAGTGCATTGATGCAGGGCCCGACAAACGCTGTCTTTGTTCTCCGTTTTTTTCTCTGTACTAGCCTTTCATTATTCTATGCCACTGATACATCGAGGAAGGTTTTGTGCTTCACGGGAACGAAAGCTTCGTTGTTTAGAGAATGTACACGAATTTTGTCATTTCAGATTTACTGCACCTATGCCTGAATGAACCATAATTACATTGCCCTGTAGGTTGCAGTTTAAATTTTTGGAATCACTCCTGTGATAACTGATCAGTCGCAGTAGTACAAAAGCACATGGTTCTTAACTGGCAGGTCACGAGTTTTGTCTACTATGTTGGAAAAGAAAAGAGCTCACTAGTCCGCAAGCCTTAAAAGTCAGCACGCAGCGTCGTTTTTTTAATGCAAGTAGGCGCCAAGCTAGAGGAAAGAAATGCATGGGAGTCCCTACGCGAAAGTTTATTAGGAGAAAAAAATGTGGGTAGGGTAGCAGTCAAGATGTGGTTTTCTTTTTTGCAGTGACGGCATGCCTGGGTGGTAAACGGCGTCTGGATCAGTGACGGTTATGTTATCACAAGGAAGGATGATAAAGCGCTCATTATTTAGGCTTTCCGTAAATATTGCTTCGTTTACAGTAGGAAGATATTCTAAAGTCACGGTACTGTGGGCATTTGCTGCAGAACCAAGAAAGCGAGCACACTTTTTGCCAGAAGACATCCATTCTGATGTGCTGGAGAGGCGAGCTTCTCTGTGTACTTTTCAAGATGACATAAGGTGCTTATGTCATCTCTCTTTTCTTTTAATGAATTCTCATTTGCGCTACGAATGCTCTTTCTATCTTTCTGTTCGTGCGTGAAGTTGCTCTCTCTTCTGTAGTTACTTAAATGAAATCACGCCAACGACTTGCTTTCACAGTGGGAACGAAAAACACTAGAAAGTGCATTGACCGTGGGCGTACGCACGGGGCACTTAACCTCGATAACGTTTAAATAGCTCATTTCACGACAAATGCTGGTGTCGGCGCCACTGGTGTCTTTTGTTGTTAGAAAAAAAGAAGCGTTGTCAATCAGCTAAAATTCAAAATAGATAAAAAAGTTCCCAGCGAGAGGGCGTTAACACTTTGCGTTTTCGGACTATGACACACTTTAGGTCTCCGCGAAAAATTGAAAAAAAGGCTAAGAATTGGTGGAACACACAGTATTGCGAGTGCGCGCGTGCATGTAGTTTGCGTTTGTGTATGTGTGTGGCATGCGTGCGTGCGTCCGGACATCGCCATTACGTTCAATTCTTGAAGGTAACCTTATGGGTCCCCAATGGTTTCTCAAAAGTCTCTCAATTGTTTTTCTATGCCAAGGAATCGCATGGTATTGGGAAGCGATATAGTGGGCATATTCCAGGGACGGTTATATAAGATTTTTCCGAAAGGAGACTCCATCAGATACCTAAAGCCGTGTAACCAGGAAGAGCCCTAATAGAAATGTAAACGTTAAATGAATAGGGGTACTGACCGGCGAGCACACTCTCTTGCGTGTATTATATATTGAATTGAGAGCGCCATAACCAGTTATCGAGCAGATGACATCTAACTTGGCCGTACAACAGTTTACGATCTAAACTGCCTCGCCGGGTGCTTCTACAGTTTTGCGTAGCTGCTGATAGTTGAATAATGTGCTAGACAGCAAATTATTACCCGGCAACGCACTGGCTGCGATATCGCGGGATGTCATTACTAACTTGATAAAACTACGCACATGTCAGCGTAACTGAATGCTTATTGTACAGGGCGTCCCAGGTAACTTTAGAAAGAGTTTAAAAATATGCCAGCACACGCGATTATGACGTTACCAATTGCATGTTGCTCACCATTGGCTGGAGTTAGTCAGATTTCTTTTGTGCTGTCAAATATTGTTTAATTAGATATGTTTAATTAACTAGCTTTTCTAACTTTATTGTATATCTTGAATGCACGCTTTGCAGTGAAAGCATAAGGCGTAGAAAATATTCCCCGAAGAGATAAGCGTGCAAGCACGGGCATCCACGCCCTGCATTTTAAAGTACAAGTTGTAGGCACATTTTCCCTCAGTCGAAAGACTAAAGAGTTATGGAATAGGACCCAGACAAGTGGCTGTGACATGGAATGACGCGGCTTGTATGCCCTGCTGACGTTGATTCTGGACTTTAAAATGAAGTTTCATTAAAGGCTTGTCGGTACATAATACTAAGGCAAAAATAATAACCCAAATGCGCTTCTTTCTATTGTTACTACTTCCTTAACACTTCTTTCTGCAGCCATTCAATATAATTTCACGTCTTCGTCTTCTATTACATTATAATACTTCCTACACGTCTCCGTTTACAGCAAATGTTTCGTGCGCATGTGCGGTTAAATTGCTTGCACCTTGTATATGCACTGGCGTATCAGCCAGTCAATCAATCAATAAATCAATCAATTATTCCATCAATCAAGCAATCAATCAAACACTCAATCAATCAATCTTTCTGTATTGGCGTCAGCAATGTAGAAGATTGCAAGTAAATATGTAGGAGGAGGTCCCAAGGTAACAAACCGCAAGCGGGACCTCCTATGTTAATACAAAGAAAAAACTACAATACGAACAACAAAACAGAAATTAATCAGAGAAATTCGAAGTGTTCAGATTAGCATTCTAATAGTTCCTAAGCAAGATAGATAAAATAAAGAAATTGCAGCAGTTATGAAAAAATAAAGCATGCTTGATTGCTGGTGCTTGGGTCATACGTTTCTTTTTTTTTTGTGGGTGGCGTGTGTGTTTGCGCTAAACTTATTACCGCAGCATTCTGATCATGACGTAACACATATATTGTGATTTTGGTAAAGCTGCCTGTTTCTGCCCTGCAGTGGCATAAGCCTTCAAGAAACAAAATGTTCCAACTAACTCGCGCCACCACGGGCCACAGGATGTTCTTCCTCCATGGAGCACCGCTCCACGGAGGAAGTGGAGCGGTGCTCCACGCCCACTATGGAAAACTAGCGCTGTCAACGCAGTGTTGGTGATGATTCAGTATGATCCTATTCAAGCATATTTCAGTTCGACTACGTGCTGCGACGTCCCACCTTCCCGAACATTTTACCCAACGCCGCGTGCGTTTGCTTTCTGCCGTTAGTTTCCGAGAACGAATGGTTCATGGCGTAATTGTCCAACGACGCTGCGGAGTGACCGGAGTGAGTTTTGATTGCCAGGTTGCACGTGAAATTTTTTTTTAAAATTCCTATTTGCGTTATTTGTTTATGTATATATGTATACATGCATATACAGGACGTGACGGCGATGGCGAGAATCTACCGAAAATGTCATTATAACTATTAAAATAAAAATGGAAATGGGTAGGGCATGTATAGCGTACGCAACGCAAGCGTTTGACATTTCAAGAGAAAGTACAAGCATGAAGAGGAGAGATGAAATTAGGTTGGCAGAGGCAGGCAAGGAGTTCGCGGGTATAGCAGGGCCACAGCGAGCAAGCCAATACACGATCTGGTCGCTTGGAGGAACATGCGTGAGGTCCTTGCCCTTCAGTGGGTGCAGTAAGGATGTTCATCATTATGGCGATACAAAAATTAAAAAAATAAAACACTGGCTATGTAGCCGCAGGCTTCCTCACGACGACTTTTGTGGTGAAGAGGAGAATGTTAGTGACATACTTTTTATTGCGGCAAAAAATAGCGTTCGTGCTCTACTCATGTATAGATGTATACATAAATACTTTAGAACGGCCCTTGCGCGAGCAAACTTTTACTGTCTCATTTTTTAGTGCTATTGATGTTACGAATAGGCCTTTAAGTCACTTCATGCGCATTAGACAGCGATCATTTGGTTGGTATAGCCCCGCTTTTATCGTCGATGGAAGTATACCCTGGCAGCTTGAGTTATATAGGACTCTTCCATATCTCTCGTACTTCTGGTATACGTGAACGCATTTGTGATGCAGCGGTTTTTGAATGTGGGAATTCCTTACTCGGAGATCATACATCACATGTCTGCCTGCAAAAAAAGAAGAAAATTGGCTCAACTTAACAAAACTGCCTCCTTGAAGTATTTGAACTTTCCGATATTAAATTATGAGCGAACAACCCTCACCAAGATTTTTGTTTTACGGGGATGAAACATTGTTACACTTTACAAGTGATTCCTTGCTAGTGAATCTTAGTATTTCAAAGAAATGTACCCAAAGGTAAAGACGCCGATCAAAGTTGTAGATCATGACAAAGCCAATCATCTTGGACTATTCGACAACTTCTTTTATACGCGTGGAAATTCAGTGAAACAATCAGGTATACTACAATAACGGAGTCGTTCATTTTAGTTGCATTTAATGTGCTTATGTGGAGAATAGAATATATAAAAACCTGCTTGCATACTTCAATTTGCTTTTAATGCTGTAATACGGTTGTATACATGAAGTCAATATTTTGCAATTTGTAGACGTGATGCTGTCTTCAGGAATTGTGAGGAGACATAATGATTTGTCATTATACGCCTGTAATTAACCTCTACGCAGCCGTTCCCAAAGTGCCGCAGGCGTATACCTTCGAACCTTCACACCCACATTATGCAATGAAACATCACATTGCAGGCGCAGTGCTCTTCGATGCACGCTTTGAGAGAACCCCACGCAGCTTGACACTCAGTGGTGTGTTACAGTTGGGGGACTATCGTCACTTGTCGTATCGCTTGCGCGAATGATAGCATTCACTACAACAGATGATGTGGCATAAAATAATTTAGTATTTGTAATGCTATTGAAGCTCTACCTCGAATAATCTGGATAATCTTTCCATTACATTTTACTGTTAACGCTAATAGGTTAGATATATGAACAATAAAGTAGAACGAGAGTGGTATTCGCAATGGCGATAGAGTGTCGCCTCGCCAGGCGGAATTCGGCGCTGTCTTCTCAAGGATGGTCCGTAGTCCTACGCTCCTTTCTTATAACCTTGTTCAGCTGTGCTATCTTCAGTGTTGACGTGTTAGAAAAAGAAAAACAACCACTACCACTTCTCACGTTTCCTGTATGATTGAACAAAAACAGACCCTCTGTGCCACGAGAAATGTTATTTTTTCTTGCCAGACAAGTTTAGGTAAAATTACCTGCCCGCAGAGTACACATATCAGCTTCGCTAGGTTTTCTGAAGCCACGCAAGTTATTTAATTGGCATATATAGTTGAAACTCGTCTTGTTATACTTGTATATAGCATTCTTCAGGGCTTTTGTGTTGCGTAAATTTAATAATACTCTACGCGGAAAGTCACGTGGCTTCACGATTTACTCTCAGATAAGTCAGCCATCTCAAATTGGCCAGTGCTGCACCGCTCGTTTTTGTGCATTTGTTGATGAATGGGAGCACTCGGCAAGTGAGTCGTTTGCTGACGGGTTTAAGAGCTAATTGTTTTCCGCACCCAGGTAAAGCGGTAAGAAGGTGTTGTTGGTGTGGTCACGAAGCCATTCGGCTGAGGGAAATCCGCAGATCGCTTTTAGCAGTGATGATGAAAGCAACCTTCTTGACAACGACAATTTTTCACTGAACGTAAAGGCTGTGAAATGACCGAGAGGGAGAGTGACGATCAACGATCAGCTTCGAAATCTCAAGGAGTGAGTGGCACCTCACATCACCTTGTGCGCTAATGTTGTTCTGCTCTTGTTGGTAAGTTTTGTAATTATTGTTTATAATATATACTATGCTTCACGGAGGTCAAAATAAAAGCAGTTTTTTCTTGCATAGGGTGTAATGAAAGTAATGTGGATAATATGGTGCGTCGCATGCCACCGACATGATTCAGGTCGACCGACGAAGCGTAAAGGTTAGAGTGATGAAGAATGCAGTTACGACTGTGAGGTTTTCCTGTACTTCACCGGTATACCTTCCGTTTGGCATTGCTCGATGAATTTTCAGAACTTTGACGCTGCGAAAAGCATACGTGCATATTCTTTTCAAGACTTGCGTTTGGATCGAACTGATCGAACTTGCAACATCCGAGAGCAGTGAATTGCGCATTGCGAGACCCCCAGCATGGCTTGGACACAAGCGCTACCTAATGGACTGTTAAATGTTTGTCTTCCGTTGACGACGCAATCCATGTCCCTGGCAGCGCAAGAAACTATGACAAGCATAATATTTTTGCAAACCATCATTTCGCTAAACATTTGGCCCGTGCAGCATTGCGAATATTTGTCTAGTGTTCTTTAAGAAGAGCCGGCTAAAAGTTCCAAACATAGCTAAATTTTACGGGAACGTAAAGCAGACGAAATATCTTCATCTGCAACAGCAGGAATCCAAAATGGACCTTTTATGGGCGAGTGTCTCTACCACTAGGTTACACACCCATGCGAAGCATTTTTTTTCCGTACTGCCAGCACTTTTGGCATCTATTTGCGCATGTACCTAGTCGTTTACGTCTGGGTGCTCTCATGATCACCCCATTGACTTGGGGTGAACCAAAATAAGTTTGGCTTGGTGGTTTGACGTATCAAACGCGATAAAACGACGTGAATATTGCCACAATCATGTCGCGGACGTCATCAAACATTTCCCGCCACACAGTTACACATACCAGTGGTCTGGTATGTGCCACTGGTGATTGGCGCTCAGTATCTACCCACGAACGACGTGACCACCCAGGGGGCAATTTTAACGCGTGAGCCCTATGAAAAAGGTTACATCGGTAGCGCTGACCCGACGAATGCAAAAAATAAATGTCATAGTACCACATGGAATCGAACCCAAGCATTCTGCATGGCAAAAAGAGGCATTCTACCAAGAAGCTAGGCTGGGTCTCGGAACTGCTTTTCTAAGATACGCTATTGTTCGTAAAACGTCAGTAGTGGTTGCAGTGCTGGCTATTCAATTGTAACAACATTACATATGTAGTCTTTCTATAAACCCTACCCGTCGGTTACCGTCAATTGTAGTTAGGTGCCATGCACTGAAGTTGATTTAGGTAGCAGTGTCTATAGGGCTGCCATCCTCTCGAGAATCAATGCTTCATATCAGTTTATCACTTCTGGTCTTGCTAAGACGCATGCTCGGGTTGGCATTGTTGCACACGTGCACATAAGTGATTATAATACTATCTCCGACTCTTCAACACATGTCCATGCATTTAACATTTGTACATATACTTAGTGTCACTTCGTGAGGTGTCTCTCATTAAAAAAATCAGGCATGGTCCCTCTGCATGCTTCAAATAACATTAGGTTCGTAGTTACATGGGATCTTGCCGAATTTTACTTTTTGTTCTTATGTGATCTCAAAAACAGTTTCAGAGAAAAAAAATCTGCAAAATCATTCATCTACTTCAAAGAAACTGAACCATATTCTTTGAGCCTGCGCTGCATAAACAGCCTTGATAAAAAAGCCAACATGGTTTTATTGAAATAAATATTTAATCTGTTTCCTAGTTGATTTGCTATCGTGATTGTGCTCCAAAAGCAGTTTATTTTTGGGGAGAGGGGGGCGAGTATGCGGGACTGGCTTTACTTCCCTTTTTTACACTTGAATCACAAGGCTTGCAGATAATTCAATATCTTAGAATTAATCGTGTAATGTTATGACTTAGTCGGTGCCAGTTCGGTTGCTTACGCTATTACTAATAGCAGATCACTGTTGTTAGTTCGTATTACTTGAGCTTACAATCTTTATGCTCCTTGGTACTTACGACGGTTAGCCTTTAAATTCTTCTGGAACAGATATGATAAAAGTTAACTAACTTGAAGCGCGATGTACTTGATAGTAGAAAGGCTTAGGAGGCCTTACTGTTTTTTTTTCATTGTTTTTTTATTTTACGCCTCTCCTCTCTTTCTATTTTCCTTGGTTTCTCATTTGCATTTTTTACCTGTCTCCATTGATTTCTTCGTTGCTTATTCGACATTTTCCATTCTTTTACTCGCTCTCTCTTTATTGCTTTCTTTTTCTTTTCTTACTTTATAAATGTTGTTCTCGCTTTCTTTATCTTTGTGTATTTCTTTATTTTTCAACATTTTCAATTATTTTTTCTTATCTGTTGATTGATTTTATTTCTCTCATGTTTCTATTTTTCACTGTTCATGCTGTTTTCCTTTTCCGTCTTTCTTGCCCCGTCACGGTGCTCTAGTGGCTAAGGTACTCGGCTGCTGACCCACAGGCCGCGCGATAATCCCGGCTGTGGCGGCTGCATTTCCGATAAAGGCGGAAACGCTGTAGGCCCGTGTACTCAGATTTAGGTGCACGTTGAATAATTCCAGGTGGTCGAAATTCCCGGAGCTCTCTACTACGGCGTCTCTCATATTCATATGGTGGTTTGGGGACGTTCAACCCCACAAATCAATCATAAATTTCCGTCTTTCTTTTTTTTCACAATATGTGTGTATTTATATATTTTTATATGCTTGCTCCATCTACTTTTATCAAGTTTCCTGTTCTTTTCCCCATAAATTTTCTAAATTATATTCTTGGTTCTCTCTGTTTCCCAACATTGTCTTATCTGCTTTCCACATCTTTGTTGTCGCCTGAAAATCACAACGGCTGTACATGGTAGTGGTGTTCACAACACCCGAGCCACATGGACACCTAAAGGCTTTCGCACTATGGAGCTCACATGTCCCCTATAGCTCAAGCTCCTTGACTGTAAGAGAATGTAGAGAGCACGTACGGGTTGACAACGATGACTGTTTCTTTTACGACAGAAAAAAAAGTTACCTACAGCGTAAAACGTCGTGCTTCCAAAAGCTAAAATGCAATAACGCGGAAAGTGTTGGTACGCGTGTTTCGACAATTCCATAGCAGTGAAATTTCGTATACCATGTACTGAAAATCAGTGAAGGTATACCACGGCAAGATATGCCCGTATTGTCATACTTGTATGCGATTTCACGTGAACAACAACCACGCATCTGACAAATGAGCATGGATACACATCAAGTGTCAATTATGGCACGGTAATCACGGTAATAGGGTGCAGGAAAGCAAGGAGTTTTTTTTATATATGGGGACATGTTTGATAGATTGGATCATTTGCAAGTAGTATGCTACTTCTATCAGTATTTCACTGAGTGCACTGCAGACCCACATTCGTTCCTTCCTTTCATAGGAAGACGCCCTAAACGTACTGTCACTGTCACATGTCACATGTCACATGTACTGTCACATGTCACTGTAAAAAGCAGAGGAATTATATGAACATAAGTACGATATCTAAATATTTTCGAAGCATAACAAATCTTTTACGATAAAACCTGGGGCATATTAAGTACACCCGGATTGCTTGTTTACTTAGAAAACGAACGCTCGCGGCAGTTATATAATATTTTTTTTGCCAAAATAGAAACTGACAATCACGTTTGTTCCTATGCAATCGAGGGCTGATGAAAAAAGATTGGACAGGAGTGAGGCATGTAGGAAAGGATCTGTCAGCTCCACTAGTGTGAGACCTGGAGAGTGGCGAAACATGTAGCATGTGCCACTATTTCACACTGCAAAATGGCTGCTAATAAACATTGATACCCTTTATACAAAGAAGCAGAACAAGAGGAAGACAGGACTGGCTAACGTAAATCGCCGCATTGTTTTGAGAGAATATTCACATTATCACCCAATAGTGGGTGCCAGGAGCCAATCGGTCATGTAGGGGAGTGTGGTTCAGGTACACTAAGGTCGTGAGAATCTGCGTCGAAATGCAGCTCAACGCGAAGTGCTGCTGCTGCTTTTCCGTACATGCTCCGTGTCTGTTTCCGACGTCATCATGGTGTAACTGCGTCAAAAACGGGTGAGAACACAAAAGAAAAAGGATGCAAGAACAGACGTAGGCGCATACTTCTTTCGTCTGCCAGCCCGTTTTTTAGCGCAGGGAACCAGTGCCAACTGGCTCGAGATAAAATGTAGGGAAGAAAGTTTCAGCTCCATTAGCATTGTAAGTCACTTTTTGGCATGAGCCATTTATATTTTCGTTTTTGTTCACCGGTGCCTAATGAAGCACAATCACTTAGCTGATATATTTCAAAAAGGTGGTTTCAAATAGTTGACGTTAGCGTAGAGTACTACATTATTGCATCTGGGTTTAGATGAGGAACTCTATCGGCTTCGTAAATTTTGTCAAGAGTTCCGGTATCGGTGCTAAGCCAGGCATAATAATTTAGGCAGTAACGACGTACTAGTGTGTACCGGTAACGAGCAGTCAGATTTACCCTATTTTGGTGGCGCACACTTGAGAACCAAATGCGTTTCGCCCACAAAAGCAATGAAAATAGCAAAACCAACCACAAAAAGGATATGTGACCGCAATCACTGCACAGCTTCTGTCACTGCTCATATACAGAATATCCTCTTGAAAGTGGGCGCCGTTTCCTGTGAAAGATTAGATCGTATATAACAAAAACACGTGACATAACATGATTACATATCATGCTAAACATAAAACAGCCTAACCGTCTACTCGGCCACATCATATTAATTGTGCCAATATTTGGAGATATGTTTTACATGTGCTTGTAGTCTGGTGGCTTGGAACACATATAGATTTGAACAAAGTGGGTTTGGTATGTCAACATTATATTAGGCAAAGTTCTTTCATGGTAGAACTTAGATAGGTTAAACAGGTCTGTTCTTGTCACTGCGACTAATCCAGAAAAATAGCACATAACACAGACGCGGATGTGACACGAAACATTCGCTATTACTGATTCTTTAGTAGTTAGAGGTTTGTACAATGTTAAATGTCCTATTATTATATATATCAAGATATTTCACCGTGATTCAGCAATTCCTACACTGTCTTTTTTGCATTCTCTGGTCCATAGAGCTGAAACCAAAGTGTAATTGTCGCCTTCAAGAACAGCATCAATTGCCTAAACAGCGCTTCCTGAGGTATGTGCACCGGTACGTTCGTCGACGTATTGCAAGGCAAGCTAATCAAAGTTTTTTACGGGTGATGTTGTGCCCTAACTGTGCAATCTTGTGACTAGTGCAGCCGACACAATATCTGGTAGCCACCACGGTAGCAGCCTACAAGCTTATATGAGATATCTGTGCATCAAGAAAGGGTCTGAAGTACTTTGTGCGAGCAGGCTCATGAAGGTTGATTTCATGAATATTGCCTTAGAAGCAACGAGATCTTCATGCCACCAGAAATTATTAACGATTTAAATGTCTTGCCATGGTGGCTCACGCAACTGCATCATTTGCGTAATGAGTCCACGGGAGGTACCGATTGAAGTTCAGTAGGGTTGAGAGCTGGGCTAGTTGGTGAGACATCATTTAGCCATATGGTGTAGTAGCGCAAATTTCACGGGGACGAAGAGGACAAGGATGTCGTGTTTTCTTGTGTCGTGTTTTCTTGTCCTCTTCGTCCCCGTCAAATTTGCGCTACTACACCTTATGGTTAAATGGTACCGATTGAAGCTAAAAATGTGCACTATCCCCACCCACCCCTCTTCCCCCCCTCCAAAAAAAAAGCGCATGCAAGAACAGGTCGATGGAAGTACTAGGTTGGACAGCTTACAAGATAAAGTGAAGGACAGAGTAATCTACATTCCAATGAATGAGCGTTACATTGACTGCAATGTCACGAGACAGGTAATATTAAATCACTCGGTATGACTGTTTCTCAGCGGCCGCCTAAAAGCACCAATTTTCATGCCCAGTTTTCATAACTCAAGAGCGTAATCGTCGGCTCTTGAAGATTAGCTACACGTGTTCCATCATCAAAGTACTATCGATAGTCACTGTTGTAAATGAACCTACCAAGTTAAGACCTACAGCTCAAGTATATTTGTTTGGCCATGTCGATGGTCGGCGAAAGTTTGAAAGTAGCAAGGTACTTTAAACGTAGATATAAAGGCTGAAATAGTAGAAAGGCCGCCGAGTGGGGTGACAGTTGTCCGATGCAGAGATGGCTACTGTGTAGCCCAGAAGTTTACAATCAGGTAGATATTTTTGTCCATTGCAGCAAAGGTTGTGCTGAAACGTTCAATCCTGCTTTCAGCAGACCCAAGCTAACATGTCGGCCCTTAGTGTAAATAACAATAAGTCCTTCAGAGTACCAGGAAGTTTTGGCATACATTCGGTGGACATTAAGACAAACGTAAGGTCGAGAAGTACGGACAATTATTTCCATAGACGAGCTTAGTCTCTGCTGCAACAGCATTCACCTAAGCCGAATTCCACATTTGTTGAACCTTAAGTGATGATGAGAACAGGTTTTCTGCCATGCATATCTTGCCATGTTTTAGAAGCGGAGCATTTATCAGTTGCTCAAGGTCGCGGATCCGTCATTGGCGGCAACGTCCACACCCCCACTGCGCATGCTCGCGTCTCTGCCGCATGCTTGCGTCTCATGCCAACTGCCACTTCTCTCTCCCCTTCTCACCTTGTAAAGGCTGGTGCATACCAGTGACTAGCAGCGGTCACGCGATCATTTGCGACTGGTCGCAAACAGTCGCGAACGGTCGCAAATGGTCGCAAAGCGACTGCTTTGGCTAGTCGCTTCAGGCTAGTGCACACCGGCGATAAGCAGTGGTAGCGCGACTGTTTGCGACTGGTGACCAAAAAGCGACTGATGTTCACACCGGCGGAGGCTGCATGCGAGCGACCGGAAGTCTCGATAGTGGAGAGTCACGTCCGGATCTCGTTATCAGTGAGAACTCTGGAGGCCGGCGGCGATGAGCTGATCGCTGCCAGCTGAGTGAGTGGAGCAAACCGAGGGCGCCGAATTTCTTGTTTTTTTCCGTTCTTGCCAGCACAATGAAAAAACAAACGAAAATTGAGCATCGCTGATTGGTTCCAGCAGATTTGCAACCACTGTCACGCGACTGAAAAATCAGTCAGGAAGCGACTAGCGAAAGCAGTCGCTTTGCGACCGTTTTCGACCGTTCGCGACTATTTGCGACCAGTCGCAAATGGTCACGCGACCGCTGCTAGTCGCTGGTGTGCACCAGCTTTTCTTTCTCCTCACTAATTTTCAGTCGCACGACTGTAGTCGCAAAGCTGCTGGAACCAATCAGCGTTGCTCAATTTTGTTTTCTTGTTTTTTTAATAGTGGGAGAAAATGAACGAAAACGATAAACGCGGCGTACTCGGTTCGCTCCGTTCACTCAGCTACCAGCGATCAGCTGATCGGCGCCGGTCTCCAGAACTCTCGCTGATAACGAGATCTGGACGTGACTCTGCAGTTTTGCGACTTCAAGTCGCTCGCATGCAGCCTCTGCCGGTGTGAACATCAGTCGCTTTCTAGTCGCCAGTCGCGAATGGTCGCGCGACCACGGCAAGTCGCCGGTGTGCACCAGCCTTAAAGGCGACGCGTATGCTAGTAAATAAATAGACCCAATATCCGCATGTTTCACTGCAAATGTCGTCTAATTATGATTGTCGTTGGTCTGGAAAGAGTGAATAAAACATTTATTTCGGGGCAGTGACTTTAAATGAAAAGAAGAGAAAAATGAGCCTAATAACTGTCTCTCGGGGAGAGGACACCTCAGCAGTAGCTCACGAGGGAAGGGAATAGAGGAGGAATTAAAAGATTATGATTAAAAGGTAAAGAAATAGAGATAGAGGAAGAAGAGAGCGAGGTGCAGGGACAGGGAGTGACGGAAGTAAGGAGAAGACAGGAAAGATGGACACGGTCGCAGGAGTCAGAGGACGGGGCAACACTCAGCGAGAGCTCTTGTCGACGTCAGGAGATGGCGTAGGGTGAGCCCACTCGGCCAGAGCTGCGCTGTCGTCGGATATCACGAGGGCACAACAGGTCGGCACGAAAGCCAGCGAGCGAGTCAGTTAATTTGGATGTTTTACGCGAGAGAACCAGTGAATGGGATTACGGAGGCGCTGTGCCAAAGTGCCTTGATGCGCGCAGCGGGTAGTTGCCGTAGAAGCCACCACTGTATCATCTTAGCAAAGCGCTGGAAACACCCGCCTCTTTGTTCATAGCGCTGCATTGCCAGCTTAGCGTAATAAACGCTACGTTCCTTAAAATTACTTATGTATGACTTTTATAGTATAAACACACCACAGTATACTGATGGGTTGATGTCATGCCTCAGATACGTGCCAACTTTGCTCTTTAATCGATGCTACGCAGGAGTATGAACGCAGAAACCAGAGCAATATTGGTGGGCGCTGCTGATGTGGTTGGATTTTGCAATGAAAGGCGGAAAGATTAAAAGGCAAAAAGGCAAGTCGTTTTGGGTGACAAACAGTCAGACCAAAATTTTTGCGTCGAAGTATTGTATAAGGACAATATTCTCTGAAAACTGCCTGCTCGCGCTGCACAAACGTTCCCTGGGCACCCGTATATGAGGCCACTGGATCGCGTGTTCAAAATCAGTAAAGCGCGTACTTACTTGTAATTCACTTGACGCTTTACTTGACCCGAGTAGTTGTAATGAAAGTAGGAGTATGCCTTCTGTCAGTTTTGGGGCACGACTTTAGTGAACTAGATAGGCATAACCCAACATCAGCGTCTCACCACTTGATGAAGGCAATGCTTTTCCTTCATTCAATAATAATAATAATATAATAAAGAAAAAATAACAATTAAGCATTCTCGAAGCATACCCAATTATGCAGCATTCACGCGAAACCCGCCTTCCCCCTCTGCGACGCATTTACTCGAGTTCCCACCCGTGATAACATGCGGGCGGCTTTTGATAATGTGCCCCAGCTGTGCTATGAATTCCGTTTATACTACGTTTGCTAAACTTTAAGGGCTTAAGTTTTTTGTAATACGGCTACATAGTTAATACACACTAAGAAAAACGAAGGCACTCAGCACAATCTTCGACACGGCATGATTTGAACCAAAAGTTGTGCCTTCGAACATACCTTTAGGTGTCACGTTCATATGCTTTCTTCGAAACTTGTCGAAAATTCCTTCAAATGCTCTAGACACCCTGCAAATGTAAAAATCTTATATACATTCCATTTCTTTTTCACACATGCCAAGTACATTACTTATATCCGTTGCTGTAACAAGATCGTGTGAAGATTACAGATCTCGTCTCCATTACGTTAACAACGTCCACTAAGCAGCTTATTCTGGTCTTCGCAGAGGTAGTGTGCGTCCATATCGGCTCCCTCGTAAAAAAGAACTGCAATAGAAAGGTAAGCGCACTCATCAGTATCTCAGTAATAAAACTTTGTATTACATGACTACTACGCATGGGTATGTGCGTTTACATCATCGGGCAGCGTATATCTTTCTTTTTTTCTGTTGTTTTTCTTTACGAATCAAAGCATTCAATCCCCACGGTCTTTCACGGCTCAAGCGGAGAGGAATGGGGCCTATTGTCTTTTGTAATGCGACAGGCTCACTGGGTGTCTCGGAGGATCGGTGGCATGGCTCCTGGATCAATGAAGTACGGTGATCTGATGGTCATGGTAACGCGCGGCCAATTGTGACAGCGATCAGGAAAGGACTTGCACTATTGTAACTTTTGTGTTCTAACCAATTATATCGCGATAAGCAGCGCATAAAGATAAAAAACTTGGACAGGTCAGAAGCAATATAGAGCACGAAGAAGGCTTCGGTCACTGCAAATCAGCATTTTCGTACTCCAGTCTTATACGTTCAGATCAGTTGGATGCTAAAGACAGGAGCAGCCATCTTTTTTCCGAGTGATGGTGTAGTTTTTTGTTACTGCATTGATTACTTGGCGCTTCCCACGAAACTGCGTCTTTCTTTGGTATTTTCTACCAAATCTGTAAGCATAGAGATGCTCAAGCACTGTCACGGCGAAATTGATCATTACGTGATAAATAGAAACGCAGTGCTGGAAGGCGTAATGCTCGCCATGTAAGTATAACCATCTTGTTATGCAAGTGGTACGACACGCTGTCATTCCTGAATCTATGGAGAAACCCGCTGTGCTTTCATATATTGTTAGGCAGCAATTCATAACCTTCCTTTTGCATAGGCTTTACATTGTACCACAAACATGGAAGTTACGAATCAAAAAGAAGCAATTCAGGTTATTCCAAAGTATGTTCGAAGCAGTATTAAAATCTATGTACATTGAGATATATAAAAGCCCACGGTAACAAACCTACCTTTCTGATGCTGTATGACCCTTTTAAACATGACCAACAAGCGCCATCTAACACACCTAAACTACATACATAGATAATCAATTTAAAAGCCAGTGTTTGCACCATCTCGCTCGAAGTCGTGTGGCTAACTAGAGAATTTCGCACGCGGAACTTAGGTGACTGAATTTATAAAATATTGTTTTGGGAACAATGAGTTTGAACGTTGGTGATATTGTTCACAGGTGCCTAGACGAGGTGTTTTTACCGTGTTTTCCAGACATTGTCTTGTTTGCAGTGACGTGCTGAATTATATGCATCTAACAAAATTCTACAGAAGCTGTCCCATTCTTTACTGATGTTGGATGAAAGTTACTAATCTTCACCAGGGTAGCATAGCTGCGTCGTGCTATTGAATACCATTGGGAGCGCTATAAATAAAACATTCGTACCTGCACTGACATGCAGAAACTTATGTCGAAGCGTTCGTGTTTGAACTGGTTGTTTCATACTTGCTTAGGAAAAGGCAGGAAAAGCTTGAAAAAGGGGTTAGGCAAACCACTGCACTGACGGAGTGCGCTATTAAAAGGGCGAAAAGGGAAAGCTGTTTCAGCTGTATTCGTAAATTAGGAATTCGCAATAGCAGACAAAACACACTTGCCGTCAGTAGGCGCACATGAAAAAAATATGGTTGGTGATGCCACGTTCAAGCTGCCGCGTTCGTCTAAGTGATGTCATATGTTATTACAGTGTCTACTCCAGTACATGCGCCGTTTGCTTTAACTAAATTGAAGTAAATTGTCTTCTCCGGGAGCTAGGGACTAAACACACCATGTTTAAGAGAATACCATTGAGTCAATAGGGCCGAAATTAAAATGTTCTTTGAAATTTGTGACGTCACCTTAGCAGATTCAGGCGGCAAACTTCCAAGCGAGACTTGTCTCATTTGTCAAAATCCTCTGGCAGTGAAATGACCACTCAATCATGTAAGGGTCTAACTTGTGCATAAAAAGTAAGTTATTCTGAGTCTTTGGTAGACATTCATTTGACAATTTTAGGGAGCCCCTTTCACACAACACGTGTTGTGTTCTCAACGTCAGATACGGTGGTATTTCGGAGAGCAGAAAACCGGCGTTGTACGTAAAGCAAATACTCCGATAGATACAAAACTAAAGGTCCTGATTTGAACTGAACTCGAGTGGTGCAGTAGTTTGTGAAAGAAAAATCTTGCGGTTGGCAGCCTTGCGAGTATACTTGAAGTATATTCACCACCGATGCGGTGCAGCTTGCTAAAATACTTTTTCAGTATGTTTCCTTGTAACGCACACAAAACACAGGAAAATGAAGACAAAAAAATAGATGTCATCTGGTCATGACGTTGACGAAGCCAGCAATGCTCATTTTTTGTTGAACCAAACCTAAGAAGAGAAAACGAAAATCAAACAACAAGCACTTCTGATCACATCATTCAACATATCACAGCAATATAAACAAACAGATATATACATCTGTGACTCACTGGTTGAACCATGCCAAGAAAGTTTTCATAATGACGACAGTGACCCATTGCGGTTGTTCAGACTGGGCTCTCAAAATTTTCCTAACTTGAACTACATTGTCAATAAAGTTTTCTCCAGAAGATTACACGGATACATCTGCGTTGTGCACTTGCCATGCCATTGTAGTAGATGTTGCTCTTTAGTGCGCTAGAGGATATCTGTCACGCGTATATATGCTGAGGCCTGGTTCGCTTGTCGGGCGTTGCGAAACGAATCATAAAAGCTGATGGTACCAAACGAAAACTATCACTTCATTACCATGACAATCACAAAGACGAAACAACAACACAAACACGCACACGTTGAAAAACACAGAAAAGGAGATGCCTTAATCACGCGCGTTTCAACGTCCAATTCCGTTGGTGTTCTCTAAGTCTCGCGCTTACAGTTGTGGCGTGGCCTCTGGTCCGCTGGGAGTCCCCCTCAGGCGTGATGACATGCCCTATCGATGCTCAATGGTGGTGAAGATGTTGAAGAACCACTGCAGTGGTAGCTCCAGTGGTTTCTCGCCGAGGCAGGTGCTCGGGCGGGATACACTGCAGACCAGGGTCGGCGGTGGTTCCGGGGCTGCTCGCCGAGGTCGGTGTTCGGGCGGGAAACTGCAGCCCAGGATCGGCGGTGGTTCCGGGGCTCCTCGCCGAGGTCGGTGCTCGGGCGGGAAACTGCAGCCCAGAATCGGCGGTGGTACCGCGGCTGCTCGCCGAGGTCGGTGCTCGGGCGGGAAACTGCCGTCCAGGATCAGCGGTTGCTCCGTGCGCTGCTCGCCGAGTCAGGTGCTCAGGCGAGAACCATTGCCGTCCAGGGGCAGCGGTACTTCCTTGCGCTGCTCGCCGAGTCAGGTGCTTGGGCGGGAGCCTGAACCGAAACCCAGTCCGAACTTCTGCAGACCTTGGCCCCTCGAACGCCACGTCCCTCACTCGCCTCGCGTCCTCTTCTTTTTCCTCTTCTTCTTCCTCATTCCAGCATGTTGAATTACCTATCCAATACAACTTCTTTCTCTTCCTCTTTTCATCCTGTCATTCTTGACAATGGCCCCCAATTTTTTGAGTTTTCGCTCCACGAACACTGTCGTCCCCACTAGCACCACACACTTCACTGTACAACACAACACGTCCCTGCACGACACAGCACTTCACTTCACGGCACATCTCGGCACTCCCCTTCACCGCACAAAACTTCACTTCACGGCACACCACGTCACTGCACGGCATACTTAAATCCACAGTGGCACCACTAATTTTGCCTACACTAACACGTACATCCATCTTCATGAGTCACAGACACACTTCACTGCCACCCCACATCATCCATGAAACAACGATACTAGGTATGTTTCCGCACGGAGTTTCTACTTCATCATTCTACTCATAAAATCTGCGTCAACATTGTCTCTCTCTTTTATGTACTGGACCGAGAAACTGTACTCCTGTAAGATAGGGCTCCACGGCATGACTTTAGCGTTATTATGCTTCACCCGGTTCAGGTACTCCAGCGGCTGGTGATCCGTTTGCACCACAAATTGGGTTCCATACAAATAAACGTGAAATCGTTTAACAGCCCATAATAAAGCACAACATTCCTTCTCCACCGTAGCGTAGTTTCTTTCGCGGTCATTCAGCTTCCGACTTGCGTACAAGACTTGAAGCAAGATTCCATCAGATTCCTGCGACCGTACCTCTCCTATACCCCTTTCTGATGCATCCGTTCGCAAAACAAACGTCCTACTGAGATCTGGTGCCATAAGGACCGGGGGTTCAGCCATACACCTCTTGAGTTGCTCAAATGCCTGCTCATGACATTCCGAGCAAGGCAATCTGTTAGGCGCGTTCGTTTTAGTGAGATCGGAAAGGGGACTCACTATATCCGCGTAATGAGGGATGAATTTCCCATAGTAGCCTGTAAGGCCCAAGAAGGATCTCAACTGCTTCTTGTTCAATGGCCTCAGCACCGACTATCTTCTCAATTGTGTCAGGATGAGCTGCGACGTGTCTCATTCCCAGGGTGGGTCCAAGGAAGATAACTGCTTGAAACCCGATTTGGCATTTTGTCGGTTTCACTGTGATCGCCGCCACTTGGAGCCTGCGAAACACTTCCTGTAATGTCTCCACATGTTCCGACCAAGAATTTGTCGCCACTAGGATATCGTCGATATAGTGCTCCACGTTTTGGAGTCCGTGCAGCACTATTCGCTTGAGTTTAGTGAAAGTCTGCGCCGCAGTTTTCAGTCCAAAGGGCATGAATCTGAATTGAAATAACCCTCGTGCACATGAGAAGGCCGTTTTCGCCTTCGATGCCTCATCCAAGGGTATCTGCCAGTACCCTTTAGTTAGATCCAGTTTTGAAAAATACTTTCTTCCCGCGACCTTCGCAAATACTGCGTCGACTCGTGGTATGGGCTCTGCGTCATCAACCAGTACCTTGATTAGATGCCGAAAATCCACACAGACTCTGTTAGACCCGTCAGACTTCTTTACCACCACAAGAGGTGAGTTGTACGCAGAGGTGGAACGCTCAATAATCTTCAGGTCCAACATTTGTTTGATTTCCATATCTATGTCTTTTTGTACAGCTAGTGGCAGAGGATACTGTTTCACATGAGCTGGCCTCTCCGTGGTTAATCGCATACTGCACTTAAGCAACGTCGTCTTGCCTTTGAGGTCTGAGAAGATTTCGTCGAACTCTTGTAACACATTTTCCACTTCTTTCCTCTGCACCTCATTGAGATCGGGGTTTATAACCACCTTCTCTCGACCCATTGTTTTGGTTATGCTGTACGTGGGTATTTCTTCTTCGTATGGATCTCCCAATTCCGTCTCCGTAACAACCATGCCTGCGACGTCATCTGCTTTGTTGGGTTGCCTGTCCTCGTATTTTTTTAGCTTGTTGACATGCAGTACCTTTCGCCTTTTTCCAATTTCAAGCTGATAGTCGACATCAGTCACTTTCTTCTTCACCTCAAAAGGTCCCTTCCAACTCATTGTGAGCTTATTGTTGTCACTTGGTAGGAGTACTAATGCCTTGTCCCCAGCCTGCAAGACCCTTTTTTGGCTTCTTCGATCATAATACTTCTTGTATGTTGCCTGGGCCTCGGCGAGGCTCTCCCGTGCGATGCGACAAGTTTCTCCAAGCTTGTCCCGAAGTTCTAATAAATACACATACGAGAACTTTTGCTCTTCTTTCAATTCAGCGTTCGACCAGACTTCCCTCAGAACCATTAGTGGTCCTCTAATCGCTCTTCCGTAAATGAACTCGAACGGCGAAAAGCCGGTGCTTGCCGGCGGCACTTCTCTATATGCAAACAAGAGTGCCGGTAGGTATCGATTCCCTTCCTTGAGTTTCTCCTGGCACACCTTGCGCAACATATTCTTGAGCGTGCCATTGAACATTTCAACCAAGCCGTTGCACATTGGGTGACATGGTGTCGTCAAGAGATGTCGCATAGACAGCAGTCTACAAAGCTTCCTCATCAATTCCGACGTGAAATAGCTTCCTCTATTCGTTAGTATTTTTCTCGGAACCCCATATCTCGTAAACATTTCCACCAAGGCCTCCGCTATTGTTACCGTAACCGTGTTTTTCCTTAAAACTGCATCCGGGTACCGAGTAGCCACATCCACTGTTGTGAGTATGTACTTATTTCCTCTGTGGGTTACTCGTTTTATAGGTCCTACGATGTCCACTGCGACTCTTTGAAAAGGTTCCTCAATAATAGGCATAGTTCTCAAAGGTACCTTCGAGACCAAACCTTTTGGTGTGGTTCTCTGACATGCGTCACAAGATCGCACAAACCTTTTAATGTCGCTTTGCATGCACGGCCAAAAAAATTCTTCAGCGACCCTGCTAGTTGTCTTTCTTACTCCCTGATGGCCAGCCATAATAGTGTCATGTGAAAAGTCTAGAACAGCCCTTCGTAAACTCACCGGCACTGCTAACTGTCTCTTTTCCCCTCCCTCATGGGTCTTGAATACTCTGTACAGCAGCCCTGAAAGCTTCTCAAACTTATGCACGACCCGACTCTTCTTACAATAGATCCATTTGCCCTGAATCTCAAAACACCGTCGCTGCGTACTGTCCGCTTCCTGCATTCTCCCCATTTCTGCTGCAGTTATGTCCATGGCTGCTACTGAGTTGTTCTCCTTGATGCCCTCCTTTTCCTCTTCACTCTTGTTCCTCGTAGCTTTCTCCACGGCATAGGCGGAATCTTCCCTGGTATGCTGATCAACACATCTCTCGTCACGTTTATCCATAACCTTATGAGGTTCAAACTCCGTACCTTCAGCGCACGTTGTAGTAGGCAATCTCCAGAGGGGATCCGGATCGTCAACTCCTCTGACCCCTGGCATGTTACTGAGAATTACGTCGTAAAAAGGGTTTTTGACACATCGGGCTTCAATCCAACCGCAGTAATACGGCGACAAAATCAGTACCCTAGCAACTAGCATCGCCCGTACTGTTCCATCAGCCAACGGAACCAGCTTTGCTGTACCCGCGATATCTGTTTCTGGCACCATGGATTCTCTTACAAGTACAATGTTGGAGCCCGTGTCTCGAAATACCGAAACTTTACGTCCGTGCAACATCCGCACGACCACTGGCATAGCATCTTCGGCTTCTCACGCCTTGACAGAAGTCGTAACAGCACTTGTCTTATCCTTGTCCTCCTGGTCACGTTGCTTTTCCCGGTCCGCATCAGCAGAGCTTTCATCTGCAACCATGCAAGCCGTTTTATTTCCTGACCGATCACGACAGGTTTCTGTTGTGTGCCCACGCCTTCCGCACCGATCGCATTTCGACGATGAACTGTGAGTGCGACCTGTGGCACAATTTGCTTCTCTATGCCCAATCTTGTCACAGAGGTAGCATTTGACTGCGCTCCGGGTTTGCTCTTTCTTCTCCAAACCTCTCTCATCTTGCGCTTTTCCTAGATTCCTTTAACCTTGAGCTTCCAAATAACGGTCGGCGTGTTCGGATAGCTCAGCCACCGTCTTCAAGTTCCGCTCCTTCAGGAATATTGCCACTCCCTTGTGACACGATGCCAGGAATTGTTCCACAATCATGTTATCTCTTAGATCCTCAAATGATCTCTCTATGTCAGCCATCTCCAACCACCGATCGAAGTAATTGGAGATTCGAGCAGCGAACTGCTGGCCTGTCTCTATTTCCTGTGGTTTCGAGCTCCAGAATTTCTCTCGGAAACCCTCGGCAGTTAATCTGAAGCGTTGTAGCAGAGCCCTTTTGACCTTGTCGTAATCTAGCGCATCCGCTGCTGGCATCCGGCTAAAAACAGCCAACGCCTCTCCCGCAAGGCACATGCTCAATCCAGTCGCCCAATCACTCCTCTGCCAGCCTTGTCCTATCGCTATTCTCTCGAACCGCTGTATGTAAGCGTCGAGGCCATCTCGCCTTTCGTCAAAAGTTGCGATTAACTTACGCGGGCTCACTTTTGGTGGCTGGGGTACCATCTCTGACCTATCTGGTACTTCCACACTAGTGCTTACGCGCAACTGCAATTCTTTTTCAGTGAGCTTTTTTTCCAGCAAGTTTTTATAATTTCGCTCGTCAGCAGCTTTCGCTCTCTCTTCAGCCGCTTTCGCTCTCTCTTCAGCGGTTTTCGCTCTCTCTTCAGCAGCTTTCGCTCGCTCTTCATCTTCTTTCGCGGCCTCTCGTGCCTCTGCACGCTCTTCACGTAATCTTTTCTGTTCCTCATGATCGAGCGTCATTATAGCCTCAGCCGATAATCCCGCAGCACTACCGGCTGCCATCAAGCAATCCAGATCCATCTCACGGCTCCCGACAGACCTAGGCGTGTGACAAAGTTACATAGATCCTGGCAGGCTCGCCATTGTCACGGATATATGCTGAGGCCTGGTTCGCTCGTTGGGCATTGCAAAATGAACCATAGAGGCTGATGGTACCAAACGAAAACTATCCCTTCATTACCATGACAATCACAAAGACGAAACAACAACACAAACACGTTGAAAAACACAGAAAAGGAGATGTCTTAATGACGCGCGTTTCAACGTCCGATTCCGTTGGCGTTTTCCAAGTCTCGCGCTTACAGTTGTGGCGTGGCCTCTGGTTCGTTGGGAGTCCCTTTTAGGCGTAATGACACGCCCTATCGATGCTCAATGGGGGCGACGATGTTGAAGAACCACTGCAGCGGTAGCTCCAGTGGTTTCTCGCCGAGGCAGGTGCTCGGGCGGGAAACTGCAGCCCAGGATCCGCGGTTGCTCTGTGAGCTGCTCGCCGAGTCAGGTGCTCGGGCGGGAAACTGCCGTCCAGGATCAGCGGTTGCTCCGTGCGCTGCTCACCGAGTCATGTGCTCGGGCGAGAACCATGGCCGTCCAGGGGCAGCGGTACTTACTTGCGCTGCACGCCGAGTCAGGTGCTCGGGCGGGAGTCTGGAGCGAGACCCAGTCTGAACTTCATCAGAACTTGGCCCCTCGAACGCCACGTCCTGGCTCTCACGTTCCTCACCCGCCTCGCGCCCTCTTCTTTTTTCCTCTTCTTCTTTCTCATTCCAGCATGGTAGATTACCTATTCAATACAACTTATTTCTCTTCCTCTTTTCTTCATCTTGTCATTCTTGACAATATCCAAAGAAAGTACCACACTCTACCTCTCTGGAAATACATGATCAGTGCTAGCTGGTTTTGATAATGAAGAGGCAGTGAGTTGTCCAACAAATATGCATTTTCTTCTGAACTTATGTTTTATGGGTAGGCAATTAGTGCGCCATTTGAAGAAAAGGCTTTTGCAGCTAGAGATACGTGCATCTTCGTGACCGTCTTAGGAACATCTTGCCCTGTTTAAACACAATATGGCAAACCGTACACGAAATGAGAAGGTAAACATTAATAAAACCTTATGAAGTCTCTCTTAACCACACCGCTCAAGTACGGTGACAAAAATCCCACTGTCAGCATTCTGTATAATTACAATACTCTCACGATCCTCCAGGATCACAATACTTTTAGCAGCCTGTATGATAGCAATGATTCTCCCAGATGTCGACTTACAGAAGTATCGATGCCCACAATGGAAGACACATTGAATTGTGAGATTCATTTGCGGAGCCTGGTTTCTATAGCTGTGCGTAAGAAGCTGCCACTCATATACCAAAAAAGAAAATGTAAATCTAGAAGCAATGTGGTGCGAAAATCAGTCAAGTAGGCCAAAACCACCGCACTTAATTGGAAATGACATGTTGACTGGTTTTTTCTCTATTCGCAAATAAAAACAGCAAAAAGAAACAGCAGGCCTGCGCGAAAGGCGTAGCACAGGCGCAGCGAAAGCTAGAAGAGCGGCCTTTCAGGGCCTTTTCTTAACATAAGTGGTTGACTTCTGCAAGCATACTTACTTGATGCCCATAATAATAATAATAATAATAATAATAATAATAATAATAATAATAATAATAATAATAATAATAATAATAATAATAATAATAATAATAATAATAATAATAATAATAATAATAATAATAATAATAATAATAATAATAACAATAATAATAATAATAATAAAATTTAATAATATGGCAATAATAATAAAAATTTTCGGGTAGTAGGCCGGCGTTCGCAATGTTAATTTTCGTCATTGTTCCGAGAAGCGTGGTGTTTGCTAAACTATTGCGAAAAATTATTGTTTATGCAGTGGCTGTCAAAGATGAGGAATTATGGCTGAAGTGGGTGTGTGCCACTGTTAATGGGAGAACAAAACAAGTTTTTGTGATAGTTTGAAGCATTGGTCGGCTCGCTCGTTACATTATTCGCATTTTCCGAAGACAGCTTGTTCTTTAGCTGTTTTGAAACGCTTTCTGAATCGTAATAACGCGATTGCTTTCCCGGCATAAAGCCAGCTTTAGGCAAAAAAAAAAAAATGGCGTGGCTCAGTGGTATAATACTTGACTGGCGCCCAGCGGACCCCAGTTTGAGCCCCACTGTGTGATTGATAATATGTTCTTTCTTTTCTAAATATCGCGCGATGTGGTTACGGGCACCAACGGTGGCGGCGACGGCGGCAGCGGACAACTACAGCGCTGCGTGAGACCCGAGTTATGATTTCATAACAGCCTTCGCTGTCAAATTGGCAGATCCCATGTACAGTGGGAATAAATTATAAGCGAAGCACGAACGAGGAAGGTTGATGGGTCACTCTAAAATCAGCACAATGTTACGTGGTGCACGTAACATAGGCTTTATATGATGACGTCCTTGTCATTATTATTATGTTTGAACGCGCCCTTTACTTATGTCGTGTAATCACGTCACGTGATACCAAATTTGGTATTTGTGGAGCTAGCGAAGCGGCCACAAGCGCGCTATTAGCATAGGAAGTAGTCAAGTTTTACATCACACGCATGTTCTGATTAGCATGCTTGGACGTGTCATTTACCTTTGCCATCTATTCGCGTCACGCGATACCCAATTTGCAATATGCGAAGCTAGCGAAACGGCTGCAAGCGCATCATTAGCGTTACATGTAGTCATGTTGTTACATGATACGCATCCCAAAATTATTATGCTTGCACCAGTCACAAATCTTTGTCATTCATTCACGTCACATATTAACGAATTTGCTATTGTGAAGCTAGTGAAACGGCCGCGAATGCATCATAAGTGTGGCATGTAGCCATATTCTAGCATGACACGCATCTCATGACTATCATTTTTGCACCAGTCATATACCTTTGTCATGCATTAATGTTTCGTAATACCAAACTTGGTATGTGTGAAGCTAGCGAAACGAGCGCGGGCGCACCACGTGCGTGCTGTGTAGTGAAGACTCATGGCTTACATGACAACGCATGTCATGATTTCCACGTTAGGGTGTCACTTGTGTTTGCCATGCAGTCGTGTCATACCATACCAGTTTTTCGACATGTCTTGTGAACGAGCCACTGCAGGAGCAGAAAGACGATGAAATGTAAATCATGACATTCATGTCAAACTTGTTATGATCACCATCTTATGACTAATTGATTACGCTCGTCATATAGTCATGCTATTTCATACAATGTTTGGTATCGATACTATTAATGAAACGGCCAGGAGAGCTAAAAGCCGTAGGCGGCTAGATAGATAAACAAATAGATACGCTCAAAGTCACCGAAGGTTGCTAAGAAATGCTTCTCAATTAAAACACGACGAGTATTCCATACACATGAACGTCAGGCACATACGACATTCATAACATAGTCCCCTATACGTGACAGCCGAAACATATGCGACACTAGGCCAGGCGAAAGCGTAGATGCTGTCCGCTGATAGCTGCAAATAAAGTGTCGACCATCGATAATCTGATCAGCGGCAATATGCGGTGGCATTTCACATGCGCAATTGAACATTCGAGCGTTATCGCTACCCCTCCCGTGGGATCCAGCATACAATAGACTATCCGCGCACTGCACAAAATATTAACGTTATAATCGTGATAAGTGGTAAAGCTTCTAAAAGGCAGAAGCTTCGCTCATTTCTTGGGGCAATGCTTGCCTAAGTAACGAGTGGTAACCTGACTAAATTATATTTATTATTATCAATAAAATGTATTTTCTGGGAAGCTTTGGAAGCATTCATTTTTTGGCAAAAGTTGTGTCGAATTCCTACATACTCTGAGTGCTTTGTCGCAAAAAAAAAATAAATGCAAAAGCTCACATAAACATTTCAATGTTGTTCTGAAACAAAAAAAAAGAAAATGCAAGATGTTGATTGATTTTGCCAGAGAATTCTGGATATGAGATGATTATTTAGGGCTGTCACAAGATGTGCTGAAAAGGAAAAAAATAACTTGCCATGCGAAATCTTTGGGAAACGTTAAATCCACAAATACTGCTACCTCCTCTTCAGCTAAGTGACTTGCTATATATATTTCCCACGGCAATAACACATTCAGTACAGCACACCCTATGCAGATGTCTGTTGGCCTTTAAGGAAGAAATATTTTTTTGCTTGAGATAACTTTATCTTATAAATGACAAGCCTCAGAATTAAGTACATACATGTTCCTACGCGTGTTTTATTTAGGTAAAGTCGGGTTTTGTCTCATAAAGACTTCAAGCGACACTCGGCACAAGGGCACGCAGCAGCGTTTGTGAAGCTTCGCAATAACTTTAGAACACACTGCTAAGTTTGTGGACGGAACGCCAATAGACTAGTGTTTACGCAGCCTCCCGCACTAACCCCGGAACTTCCAATTGCACGTGTAAAAGCAGACGTACTGTACTGGTTGTCAAATTATAGACGGCCGACGCACTGTTTACCGCTAACAGGGCAGACTATGTAGTTTCACTTTCCGTACTTCAGGCATAGGTTCGCTAGTTCGCTGCAATAAATTTTGGTCTCCATCCCGCTGACTACTGCGGTTTTCAACATCTTGACCATATACATTATTCGTTTTTACAACTCTCCAAGACATCTTTATATCTATAAATCTAGAGAACTTGGGATAGGCAAAAGTAGGATGTATGTACTAAGGGACAAAGAAGGCAAAATAACTACCAATATGGATAGGATAGTTGAAATAGCGGAGGAGTTTTACAGAGATCTGTACAGTGGCCGAAACAACCACGACCTTAATACTATGAGAACTAGCAGTAACTCAGGTGACACCCCACCAGTAATGATAGAAGAAGTCCGAAAAGCTTTGGAAAGCATGCAAAGAGGCAAAGCTGCTGGTAAGGATCAGGTAACATCAGATCTGCTGAGAGATGGAGGACAGATTGTGTTAGAAAAACTAGCCACCCTGTTTGCGAGGTGTCTCCTGACGGGAAGAGTACCAGAGTCTTGGAAGAACGCTAACATCATCTTAATACATCAGAAGGGAGATGACAAGGACTTGAAGAATTACAGGCCGATCAGCTCGCTCTCTGTAGTATACAAGCTACTTACAAAGGTAATTGCTAACAGAGTAAAGAAAATATTAGAATTCAATCAACCAAAGGAACAAGCAGGATTTCGAACAGGCTACTCAACAATTGACCACATTCATACTATCAATCAGGTTGTAGAGAAATGCTCAGAGTATAACCAACCACTATAAATAGCCTTCATAGATTACGAGAAAGCGTTTGATTCAGTAGAAGTATCAGCCGTCATGCAGACACTGCGAAATCAGGGCGTAGATGAAGTATATATAAACATTCTGGAAGACATCTACAAGGGATCAACTGCTACCATAGTGCTTCATAAAGAAAGCAATAGAATACCAATCAAGAAGGGTGTAAGTCAGGGGGACACAATCTCCCCAATGCTATTTACAGCGTGCTTACAGGAGGTTTTCAGAAGCCTAGAATGGGAACAGTTAGGGATAAGAGTTAAAGAAGAATACATTATAAACCTGCATTTCACCGATGACATTGCATTGCTGAGTAACTCAGGGGACGAATTGTAATTCATGATTACGGAGTTAGAGAAGGAGAGCAGAAAGGTGGGTCATAGAATTAGTCTGCAGAAAACGAAAGTAATGTACAATAACCTCGGAAGAGAGCAGCGCTTCGAGATAGGTAATAGTGCACTTCAAGTCCTAAAAGACTATGTCTACTTAGGGCTGGTAATAACCGCAGAGCCGAACCACGAGATTGAAATAACCAGAAGACTAAGAATGGGGTGAAGCACATTTGGCAAGCACTCTCAATTTATGACAGGTAGATTGCCTCTATGCCTCAAGAGGAAGGTATATAACAGCTGCATCTTGCCGGTACTTAGCTACGGACCAGAAACCTGGAGACTTACAAAGAGGGTTCAGCTTAAATTGAGGACGACGCAGCGAGCAATGGAAAGAAAAATGGTAGGCGTAACCTCAAGAGACAAGAAGAGAGCAGAGTGGATTAGAGGACAAACGGGGGTTAAGGATATCACAGTTGAAATAAAGAAGAGGAAATGGACATGGGCGGGGCATGTAGCGCATAGACAGGATAACCGCTGGTCATTAAGGGTAACTAGCTGGATTCCCAGAGAAGGGAAGCGGGTTAGGGGGAGACAGAAGGTTAGCTGGGCAGATGAGATTAAGAAGTTTGCGGGTGTAAATTGGCAGCAGCAATCACAGGGCCTGGTTAACTGGCGGAACATGGGAGAGGCCTTTGTCCTGCAGTGGATGTAGTCAGGCTGATGATGATGTTGATGATGATGATGATAAACCTAGAAAGTTTAATTTCATGTTTTTAGAATTGTGCAGATGTTTAACTGCAAAATGGTAAAGTGTAATACTAACAGCTATCTATTTTTGTTTAAATGTGAATCCATTTGGTCAAGCGGAGTAGTATACAAGTGCCATTGTTAATGGAGACTATGCGACCAAGCCCATTGATCCTTAGAGGAGCTTGCATCTCTAGCTGTCTTGCATGATGTAAGAGTGAAGGTTCTGAAAAAAAAATGTCAAAATGAGGCAATGGCGTGCTGCTCGCCATGGCCTGCTTGTGGTCCCCCATCTTTTCGGGTTCACATTGCGATGTAAGGAGCTCTTATACCTGCACAGCAGAAGTCCTTGAACATCATTACTGTTGAAGAACCATTGCAGAGCTAATAGTTTAGCCATTAACTCACACTAAACACAGTTCATTGTCTTCCAATCCGGTCATATGCTCTTTACCTACCCCCACCATTATGGAGGCGGAAATGTTGTAGGCCCGTGTGCTCAGATTTGGGTGCGCGTTAAAGAACCCCAGGTGGTCTAAATTTCCGTAGCCCTCCACTACGGCGTCTCCCATATTCATATGGTGGTTTTGGGACGTTAAACCTCACATATCAATCAATCATCACCCCTGATACTACTGTGAACGGCCACACACATCTTTGTACAACTATATTCACATTCTTTTGAGTAGTCCCAGCCCCGCAGGGGCGTCTGTGAGAGCAGGCATTTGATGCATAGCGCCACCACGGACCCGAGCTACCGGAGGAGGGAGGGTGTCTCGACGCCCTCCCACGCCTAGCCATGCGTGACTTTTCCATGCCCGGGAAAAAGGGGATCCTTGGAGATAAGCCGACGCCGGGTGATTGGACCTTTGAGGTCTTCCTACAGAGGGAATACACGCCTTTGGCCTGGGCTTCACGTCAACAGCACCCCTAGCCTGACCCACCCAGGGGATATATTCAGTCACCTTTTCCTGACTCTTTCTTCTTACACCTTCGTCTTTCTTTCAAACTTTTTATCTGTCCTATCTACTTTTCTTTTCTGTTTACTTCCACATTTCCTGGCGGCGATGGTTATCCTTGTGTGGATACCCAGTCTTGGCTATTTCATATTAGGTTATAGCAGCACTGTACAGCTGGCGTCGACATGACTTGCCCAGCATCTCCTGCCACGTCCCCTGGTTGAGCTCGGTGGTGCGCGGCTGGCACCGCTGCCGAACATTGTAGTCAATTTATGGCTAAAGCTCCCCCCCCCCCTTTCTGATCGCTTCCCTGAAAAGGTGGCACATCGGAGACACATTCATACTCAACACACCAAAACCGGCCTTGCCAAAGTATCCTGTCATTCATAGCCAGAACGAAAAGAAGCAGCAGGTGCAGTTTCACCTTTTCTTGTGTCGAAATCCCCCACCGAAGCAATATGTCCAGACAAGTCACAACGATGGAAAGTGGCGATCTCTTTCTGGAGGTTCGTGACAAAGCTCAATATGAGAAGCTTTCTAAACTTGTAGCGTTTGGAGAAACCGCTGTTTCTGTGGGCCCACACAGGTCTATGAACACTGTGCGCGGCGTCATTTCTGATGATAATATTCTTCGCCTCTCAGAAAAGGAACTATGAGAAGGCTGGCAAGACCATAATTTAGTCAAGGTACAGAGAATTATTATACGGCGAGTCAAGAAAGAAACACCCATCATTGTTTGAACAGTGAATGAAATCCCTCTGCCTACTTACGATCATGCCCCACATGGAAAAAAGAGAAACAAATAGTGGAACTCAAAGTCGAATTCAATCTGTCATTCCAAGAGGCACGTAAACGTTTTTCACTGCACAACCCTTCTTATCCCTCCTTTGCAAATGTGATGCGATGAGGCGCCGCGCCACATGTTCCTGCATCCACGAAGTCACAGAGAGTGTGGTTGTGGCAGTGCCACCAGCACCCCCGGCTGGAGCAGCCAGTACTGCTCCGCCACCTGACAAACAGGGTCGGCAGACCCCTGTGTCTGCTGAATTTCGTACCACAGCAAGCGCAGTTAGGTCCAAAAGTTCTGTTACCATGCCTGCCAAGCAGGCACCATCCACCACATCACAGGAGATTATGGACACAAGTACAACTTCTCCGGTGCCTCATACGCCGAAGAATAGGCGCAACTTTTTGTAGTGCACCAAGAAAGAAAAACCCCAAATTACAGTGCCCCAAAAGACCCTGTAGCCTAAGGCAACACTTTTGTACACACAGCACCACGCAGCATTAAGATGACACAAATACTACACTAGAACATCAGAGAACTGCTGAGAAACCTTGATGATATCCAGGAACTCTTACACAAACCTACACCAAAATAGCTGTTTGTGCAAGAAACGTACTTATAATCAAAACACACAAACTTCCTACACAACTACATTATCTTTCGAAAGGACCATGTAGATGCTGTCGCCTCATCTGGTGGTGTTAGCATAATAGTTAGTCGATGAACAGCCTGCACACATTTACCACTTCAAACATCTTTTGAAGCAGTAGCTGTTCGAGCTGTGCTTTTTATTAAAGTGGTAACATTTTATAGTATTTACATTCCTCCACATCATTAACGGAACATACACCAATTCCAGTCGCTAATTCTTCAACTTCCAGAACCATACCTCGTCCTATGGGACTTTATTGCTCATAGAAGCCTAATGGGTGACTCTCCCTGTGATGCGCGAGGCCGCCTAATTGAAAAGTTTTTTTCTAGCGCGTGTCTTCTAAATTAAAAGAACCCAACATACTGTAGCCTTGCTAACAACATTTACTCATCGATAGACCTTAGTATTGTCTCTACATCGCTCCTACCATTGCTCACATGGAAAGTCATAAATAATCTATAGGGAAGTGACCACTTTTGTTTTTAATTTTGATTACAACATTAGATGAAACAGGTATTTGACAGGCTCCCAATTGGCAGAATGATAAGGCAGACTGAAAAACGTTTCTGAAAGCTAGCAACTTAAATTGGCGTGATATGTGTGGCTTAAGCGTAGATGCAGCTGTAGACTACCTTACAGCTTTCCTAATTGATGCTGCAACAAAGTGTATCCCACAATCATGACTTGTCACAAAACCTCGCGTCCCTTGGTGGGATAATTAATCTCGAGGTGCATGTAAAAGACAAAACAAAGCGTGGCAGTTGCTTCGAGACTCACCAACTGCCGAAAATCTTGATAGTTTCAGGAGAATTAAGTCTCAAGGTAGAAGAATGTGTCGACAGGCTAGGCGGGAGAGCTCGCAGAAGTTAACAGGTATTAATATTTATACAGACGAAGCTAAAGTTTTTGGAGCATGGTTGGTAAAGTAGTAGGAAGACAAGCACATTCACTTCCCTTGTATACATGCAGGGCGGCAGCTTGGAAGATCAGGCGAACTTCATCGCCGCACACTTCGAGGAGGTCTCCAGCTCGTCGCGCTATACCGCAGAGTTTCCACGATACAAAGTTAGAATAGAAAAAGAGAAACTACAGCGCAAGCCCACTACCCACGATGCATACACTGCCCCTTTCTGTTTAGCTGAGCTACATGCCTCACAAAACTGCTCTAACAAGTCTGCCCCAGGCTCCGACCGTGTGTCATATGAAATGCTAAAACACCTGCCCATTGAAACCCAGAAAACCCTTCTCTGCCTGTATAATTCTGTATGGTTTTCTGGCAAGGTGCTCTCGACCTGGAAATAAGTCATAGTTATTCCTATTTTAAAACAAGGGAAGAACCCGTCCTCAGTTTAGAGTTTAAGGCCAAAAGCACTAACCAGTTGTCCTTGCAAGGTCTTCGAAAAAATGATAAACCGGTGGCTTTCGCACTTCCTTAAAACTAATGATCTACTTGACCCATGTCAGTGCGGCTTTTGAGAGGCTAGGTTCACCACTGACCACCTTGTCCGAATTGAGGCTCAAATTCGAGATGCCTTCATTCATCATCAATTTTTTTCTCTCTGTGTGCCTCGATATGGAGAAGGCCTATGATACTAAGTGGCACTTTAGCATACTGAGAGACCTCTCACACTTCGGTGTACCGGGTAGAATGTTGAACATAATGGAATGCTACCTAACCAATCGCACATTTCGTGTTCGATTAGGCACTGTTTTGTCGCGAACATTTGTCCAGGAAACAGTAGTGCCGCAAGGAGGTGTATTAAGTTGCACGCTCTTCATAGTTAAATGAACTCCTTGCGCCTCGCTATCTCTCGCAATATATTTTACTGCACATATGTAGATGATGTAGAGGTTGGTTTTAAATCATGCAACCTCTCAATATGTGAACAACAGGTTCAATTAGGTTTGAACGAGGTTTCTCTATGGGAAGATCAGAATGATTTTAAACTCAACGCACAAAAGAGCACATGCATCTTGATCTGCCGGAAGAGGGGCGTTCATCCCAATCCCGACATTTACCTCCCTGGTCAACGTCTGTCTGTACAGTGGTAGCACAAGATTCTGGGTGTAAAATTACACACAAATCTAACCTTCATACTCTGCATCAAGTATTTAGAGAACAGGTGCTTAAAAATAATGAATATTTTGAAAGTTTTGTCACGCACTACGTGGGGTAGTGACAGGAAATGCCTGATGAATTTCTATAGAAGTCTTTGGCACACGCACCTCGATTACGGTGCTATAACCTTCAAGTCTGCGACACCATCAACTTTAAAGATGCTTGACCCTGTCCACCACCTATAGGCATTCGCCTTTCTACGGGTGCTTTTTGCACTAGCCCCGTAGAAAGCCTGTTTGCAGAGTGAAACGAATGGTCGCCCCATCTGCAAAGGTGCTATACGTCTTTTACATACTATCTCAGTGTGAACCCAAACGAGGAACATCCCACTCACTCCACAATTATAGATCTGTCTAATTCTACTTTATTCCACAACCACGCTTCGCTGAGACAGCCCTCACTTTGTGTCAAGAAGCTCGCTGAGGAAACAGCCGAGCCACTTGTAGAACACTGTTTGGTGGCTCCAGCAGTATATCTGCCAGCGTGGCAATGGCAGGTTATAGAGTGCCATCTACCTTTCGTGGAGGTCCCTAAACACGCACCTACTGCACATATACGCACGCATTTTCTCGAACTCCAACACAAGTATACTTGCCCGGACTTCTCTACAGATGCTTCTAAGTCTCGCACTGGCGTGTCCTATGCAGCTCTTGACCCATCGTTTTAAAATTCCGGCATAGTGCACCCCCAAACAAGAATTTTCACCGCAGAAGCTAATGTGGTATCTATGGCTGTCAGGTATAATAATGAATTACAACCACAACGTGTGGTTATAAACAAGGATTCGCTGAGCGTCGTGACAGCTTTCAAAGCACTCAAAAACATAAGAATCCTGTACTTGTACCGCTTTATTATCTTTTATGAAGTATCTACGCCATCTTGTGCTGTGTGCCAGGGTACCGTGAGATCGCAGGAAACGTGGCAGCCGACCAGCTAGCTTTGTCTGCGTACGACAATGCACCCGCCAATGCACCCATGGCCATGCCTTCACATGACATGAAACCTTTCTTATGACGGGAGCTCAGGGCGCGCTGGCAGCGCCTATGAGATAAGTAAACAGACAATAAACCACATGTTATTAAACAGATAGTTGGAAATTGGTCACCAGTGTCCAGATTACGCTACACACAAGTTACTCTTACAAGGCTGCAGAGAGGAAACACACACTCTACATATTCATACATTTTGTCTGGTGATTATCAACCCATCTGTGAGAGGTGTGGATATCCACTTACGGTACTCCACATTCGAATCCAGTGTAGTGATTAAGATGATTGAAGGAAATAAAACACTTTTTATTGCCCTACCGACAGCAGCTACCACTACATCCTGTCATGCTCATCGGTGGGAATCCGCTTTTTAAACTTGAGTCACTTTTTACATATTTAAAAGATGTCCACAACTTCATTCCATAATTCCAGGTGATTCGTAGCTCGACGTCTGTACAGAGGCAGCGGCTGCGTTGGCCCTTTTGACCAACATTGTCATTAATTCCACTTCCATGCGTTTCAAGTCACCGCCATGATTTTCATTTTTTTAGTTTTAACCCGCCTCAGTGCGTGGAATTTTAGGCCCCTTTACAGCCGTGCAACACAATCATTGTTCATATTCTGATCATATTACTTCAATAACGCACCATTGCTTTTCCTCATCATGGTTCATGGCGCTCTTTGGCCATCACATGGCCCTTGCCCCAATGAACGCCATATATCATCTTTGAGGCGCGCGTGGCGTGCGCCAACCTCGTCGTCACTTCTTCGAATAAGCATGATACAATTTGTGAAAAAGCAGCAAAAGAAACTTGTTTATTTTGTTGCTTTTTGTTCATTTTGCTTTTTGAGGCGAGGCAAGAAAGGTGACGACACCCTTCTGAGGTGGAAAAGAGGAAAAGCAAACGCTCATGAGGGGTTTTCTTGAGCGAAAACCCACGGAAGTGGCAGAAAAATTACGGCATATCCACGAAGTCTATGATAATAGGTGTGGCGAAGCGTCCATCAGTCCGTACGTGCTTTCGTCTATCCGTTCGTTCTTCCACCCGTCCATGCCCTTGTGCATCCGTCCGTGTGTCCGTTCCTGCGTTCTTCCGCGTGCATTCGTCCAAGCTTCCCTGCGCCCATCCTTACGTCCATCCGTGCTTCCATGCGTCTATCTGTAAACCACCTATATTTACTTGAGTCTCTATACAGCAGCAATAAAGCACTGAAGAACCAAACTACGATGAAAAAGCGCCATTTCACCATAAATAGGTATCGTGAACTTTTTGTCTGCAGCTTTTTTATGAGAAGTGATGCCAGCTGACCAGGACATTTTCGTTTGGCATACTACGAATGTCTTTATTTGAGTACATATTTGCTGGAAGAGCCCCAAGTCAAGCGAAATGGGAGCTGCATCTCTCTTGCCTATCTCAGCTTAGGTGAGCTCTAGATAAGTGCTTAATTTTTCTGACATTTTGCCAAAAGCTTCATCCAATTTTTGCTATTTCTAAGTTTCGTTGTGCGCAAATATGCCAGTCAAAAAAAGTGCTAAAGAGACAGCACAAAACTGTGTGAATACAATAGTTAACGTACTTTGGATATCACTCTCGCCATTCGTGTCTGTGATCTGCCGTGTATCTCACCACATATATTCGATTTTCTCAATTGGGGAGCCATGAGAGTGATTTTCAAGCTGCATTAGCTGGCCTCTTTAATGCGTTCGGGGGTTAGCATTTTGTTTAAGAATCGGGTGAAATGCATGGTGTTTCACACGTGGCAAAATAAAACTATCTGAGACACGGGCCACGCTGCATCTGAGTCATCTCGCTGGCAATCTAAGACGCCTAAGGTACCCACGCTAGTCTTTGATTTGTGGCTGTTGTGTAAGCGTGCGCGCAAGCGCAAAAACCCAGCATTAGCCGTTGTTCTGCGCGTGCGCCCCGGTAGCTCGCAACTTTATTAGCTGGAGAAGCCCCTTGGGCCCCAAAATCTTAATCACTCTATTATCTCGAAAGAAAATAATGAAGCTTCTGCAGTCACATCGTTAGGTTTTAAACGCTACGAAGGAAAGCAGTTAATATTTTCGATGAAACTAATAGGAAACACATGATTATTAAATCTACACTACCATTCAACTGCAGAAGTTTAAACTACTGGAGTTGAATTGCTATTTCAACGTATATATAAACAGTAACTGTCTTGCAGCGCGTAGTCCTGAATTGGGACTGAAATAAAAATGATTCCAAATATGTTCAAACCAGAATACGAGCTTTCAAGGAAAGCAGTAGTGTAGCCACGTGGAGAAAAAGAAATGAATTGCGGTGCAGTCCACAGAAGCAAAAAGTGGAAATTCATAGCGATATGTGAAATAGACGTTATACACTCAGGCACAAAGTCTGACTGCGCTATTGTCACTGCAGATTTTGACAAAAAGCGTGCCTTGGTGCATAACTGTACTGTTTCCATGAACCAAGAGAAAAGGATAGTGTTAAAGAAGCACAGCAAGGTGTTCTTTTTGTCAATTTTATTCAACATGAAGTCTATTTTTCTGCTCAAGGTAGCCTCATTAAAATGACTAGTGGGACTTTTAAAGAATGTATAGCTAGGTGTAAATGCCAGGTGTAACATGCAATTGTAATGTCACCGTGAAGAAAGAAATGACTACGAAAAGTAATTTGCCTTGGGCAGGGTCCATAAGTGCAACCTTAGAATAACGCGTATTATGGTCTACTAAGTTTGCTGCAGCGTCGCTCATGCCTCCGTTCACTTTATAGTGTACGACCGTGTATTTCAAAGGCTTTTCACATGCCTTTTCAAATGTAGCTCAGCTGGTAAAGCATCGGACGCATCCCATTGTTATTTGAAGAGCGAATCAATTGTATGCCTTATCAGAGGCTAAAAAAGTGACCGTCGGCGTCAACACAAGCTTTTGCACAAAACAATGATAATGCGATAACTTCCCCACGTCAGGACGTAGCGCCACCAAAGTTCTTCAGAATTTTCGACCCGGTATCTGGACGTCATGACATGAGATCCCTTCATGACCGAAGCTGACTGGTCACAGTGGCGCTGCAAAAGTGCGTAAAGTACAGACAAATTCGCATGCCTTGGGTCCCTGAGGGAGTGAAAACAACGTTGAGTGTGAAATGCTTTTGGGTGAGGGGGCATCAATACAATCGAATGATACGAGAAAGAGAGGAACATGGTTTTTTTTCCTTCAAGTGGTATAGGCCTCTCCCTGAAAGGGAACAAAATGGGAACAATGACTTTTTTGAATTGACAAAGCTCACTCTGAGAACTTTGATGTATTATGTTTCACTATCATAGGCTCATTATGAGCGGAGAAAATTAAGGTTGTAAATAACTTTTAAATTTCACTCTAAAATGTCCACGCGTAAGCTAAGAATATTCAAAACGTATTTTCGGTATTTTCGTGGCATTGGCTCGATTAATTTTCTGAAACATTTTGGGAACCCACAGATTACACTGTAGTTTTTTTGCACCGATTGGAAGCTATGGGTGACCGAGTAGGCGCACTCGAAATTTCCAACGTCATGGTTATTTGTGCGGAAATATCAAGGTGGCGTTGCCACATGCACTTTCTTTCAACGCTATAGCGTTAAGGCACGAACACACTAGCAGCGCCACGCTCTGCCGCGCGCCGCGCGCCACTCGCGAGACACCGCTTTTCTCTCTTTCTCCCGCCGAGCCTCGAGGAATTTCTGCCGCCAACTGAATCGCTCCTTGCGCTATTTCTGCCGCCGCCGCCCAAGCAAAGCGCCAATCAGCGACGTGCGTGGTAGTCGCCATAGCAGCGCACGGAGCTTATTTTCTTTTTTTTTCCGGCTGTCATTTTTTTCACGCCGTCGTTTTTTGAAGCACGCACCATGGACACCGAACGCTTTTTAGAAAAGATTAGACTCTACCCTTTCTTATACGACAAAACGATGCCTGATTACAAGATAAGGAAGCAAAAATGAACAGATGGGATCTTATAAGATCTATGTTTTGATTGACAGGTAAGTGGCGATTGCGTGGCTCATTGCATGTTGAGCGCGAATGAATTGTATGTTTTATTCACTCATTTGTGCAGGAAAACAGGCCATGCGGAAGTTTAAAAATATTAGAGACAGGTGGATGAAGCTCGTGTCGGGAGTCGAGGCGAACACTCGGAGCGGTGCGCCAGGCAATAATGGCAAAATTAAGTGGCCCCTGTTCTCAATTATTGACAGCATGCTGAGGCAGACACCTCACTATGCGGAAAAGTAAGTGATCAATGACGTGCCGTTTCATATTGCAGCGCACGCAGGATACCTGTTTCATGCCTTCAGTATCTCTGTACCTCCAAAGCGGATGCACCCAATATCTTCGCGGCGCATTTCGAGAGCGGCGACGCTGAAGCAACAGCAGACACGCCATCACGGTAACGTTGAGCGTTGCGCGGAGATCATCGTCACCTGCCATTGTTCGCACGATTGCACCGTAAAGTCGGAGAGCTCAGAACCAACGCTTCCTAGTACAGGAGGCGTTGTCAGAACAGACGACGAAAAAGCGCGCGAAATCTCACGAGCTGCGAGACCGCTCGAGACTGTTGTCACGTGACTGCCGCAGATGTGGCCAGCGTGCCGCTTTTCACCACTCGGCGGTGAAGACGCGCGTCATGCCGCGGCGGCACGCTTCCCGCTAGTGTGCTCGTACCCTTAGAGAGCACGTGTCACAGGAATCCCGCCATCGGCTTCGGCCCCGTTTGGCGTGAGCGGAAAGTCGTCCATGAGCGAAAAAGCAAGTCACAGAGATCACCGTGGAAGGCCGCCACTCATCCACGCGTGCGCGTGTGATCACACTGAAAAAGCCACGCATTCTAAAAAAAAAGTGCTCAAGGTCACGAGGCGTGGGTTATGTAGTTTTTTTGCCCCTGCCACCCCTTCCTGTCAGCGCTTTCGCCGCGACGAGAGAAGAGATAATGCAATTGCAGCAAAGACAAACCATTGTAGCTCCACTCGCACTGGACGGATTTTTAAAACTTTTGTGGCGTTGAATTCGTGAAGCAATAAGCTCTTCTATTGAATTCATTCCATCTTTACTTGAAAAAGTGTTTCAGGGCCCCTTTATTGCATTTTGTTGGACAGGTGTCATGATGAAAACGAGCCCATTCGGCGATAATGGCGCACGCTGGTACAATCTACTGTGTGCGTGTGTGAATACCAATACATATAACTAAGTATGTACTTAGCGGTTCAAGGGTGCACTAGGGGCCAGATTTCGCTAACGCGTTCGACTCCTAAAGGCGAAGCTTAAGAGTCCCTCCCTTTTTCGTGAGTTTGCTCGCATAACGAGCGTTTTTACGCGGTAGGAGTGGTGTTTTCGAGATTCCAAAATGATATTTTACTGAAACGCAAAAATAGTTTTCCTATTTAGTGTTTCTTTCAGAAACCATTTCATTTTAACACAGTGGTGTCTGTAGCGTAATTCGAATGGAGAAAAGGTCTCTAGGTAAGGTCTAATTGAACTGTTGTAGTACTGAAGAAAGCTGCTAGTTAGATCAAAATGGCTTTTTCATTTACATAGTAATTGTAGTGAATAATACAGTGCTGTCCCAGGTATACCTGCAATCATGCAGAGAAGGCAGTTTATAAATACGCCGTACACCACAAAATGTCACCAGACACTCTATAAGTAGCAAAATACCGATATTATATATAAACGCGCTATTCATATAGTGGGGTTGTCACAACGTCAAATCTCGGCAGATGGTGTCCTCTTTACCACAATTTTTAGTTTTTATTTGATTTGATTGATGTGTGAGGAATAACGGCCCGAAACGACCTCATTGTTATTAGAGACGTCGTAGTGGAGGGCTTTGGAAATATCGACATTCTGGGGTTCTTTAACGTGCACCCAAATATGAGCCCGCGGGCGTACAGCACTTTAGCCTCCATCGAAAATTTAACTGCCACAGCCGGCATTGAATCCCGCAAGCTGCAGATTAACAGCCGAGTACCTATGCCGCCAGACCATCACAGTGGGGCTTTTTCATTTTTGCAAAGTTGTGTAATAAAACAAACGCGTTATCAAATTCCGAGTTGGTAGTGGCTTAAACTCTGTAACTGGCGTAATATTAGGTGCGTGAACAGGTAACTTTTAAAGTTTAGTTGTGTAAAAATAAATTGAGGCTATTGCCAACATAACGTTGTAGCAATAATAAAAAAACTTGCCTTCCTGATATTCGAAACGTCTGCTCGTTGCCAACTGGAAACATCACTAAATGTCAGCAATATAGTCATGGCTGATGAAAAAAATACAGTTAAGGGTTGCTTAGCTACTTTGGCCATATTGAGTTAGACGTTTACAACTGAGAGCTGCGCAATTGATTGACTGGGGAAAGTCGACACTAAATGTGGGTTATATTTTTAAAGTAGAACAACGCATCGTTTCACGAAACATGTACAGCTGTTGAGCGATATAATACCAAAATCTCTTTGATCATCATGCTGCACGTAAGTGAATAAGGGGAGTGTAGTATCTTAAGAAATTGCAGTAAAAGAACATCAGTACAAATCTACTTGATTAGTACACGTCTTTGGGGGACGTCGCTTAAGTACACTGGTATTGACCACTTCTTTCTGTCATGACCAATTATTTTGTTTGTTTTCCTTTTTGCTACAATACAAAAAGAAATTCAACCATGATACTTACCCTTGAGAATAAGCAGTGCCTAAACAAAAATGCATGAGGCGAGAACAATGAAATGCGAACAAGTCTGTGCCTGTGTTTTCTCAGCACAAGTAATTGTTTTCGCTTCATGTTCCGGTTCTTTAGGCACTATGTATTATTGTGGATGTGTACCAATAAGCTGACTTTAACAGCTTTCTAAGTCACGTGGTACTTGAGTGTTCTCAAGTAGAAGACACCTGTTGCTCGCGAAAAAGCCTGTTTTCATTCCCCCAGAAGAAAGGTGGTTATAGAGTGTTTCTTGCAGGAGAACTTTATGCATACATACGCAAAAAGAAATGAACTAAAACGATGATAAACGAAAGCAACTCCTACGTAGAAGCAGAGACAAGGACACAGAGACGGCTACTACGCCTGATGTTTATTTCGAAGAAACACTCGCTCCTCAGTTCATATACAGCGCATGCACGTATACATAAAAAGAGGAATTCGAACGCCAAGTGAAATTGCAGTGTACACATTGATGTAGTGTACACGTTGATGTAGTGTACACGCAGTGTATACCTGAAAGTATCCCCGGCGACACATGCGATGACGCAGAGCATTGACTTGAGCGTTTTGTGTCCATCGTGATGGTCAACGGCAAGGTTGCACCTTGCAACGTACGATGTGTCTTAACTGCACACAAACTTTCTGCAAGAATGCAGTTTGAAAATCACGACACAACCATATTGCCGTTGGATTACTTCCGGCGAGAGCTGTTTGCCCTCTACCCAATTGCGGACCCCAGGCAAAAAAAAAAAAAAACCCTGACGCTGCTTTCTAAGTAAGAAGCTAGCCGAATAATGAAAATTTGTGTAATCTATCGAGAGCAATATGCACTCGCACACGTAAGCGCGGGGCAAGTAGCCTCAAAACCAAGATAACTTAACACGTGACGGGCGCTGCATAAACCGGACGGGAAACATTGGCACTTCCACTTGGCTAACGTTGCGGGGGAACGGTAGAGGCTGCTACCGAATATATGAGAAAGAAAAACACAAAAAACAAAAAGAAAGACGGGTATTAATATGCGAATTTTACATCTACCTATAATACAGAGATGACACCACGGCAGCCTACGCTGCAGCTTATATCTCAGCCGCTACATGGATAGTTGGGTGTTGCTGTGCGCGTTATGTGAGTTCATATTATCGCTATTAGGCAATAACGCTCGCAGTCTTGTAGCAACAAAGCCTAGGCGGAAGGGGCGACCGATACCAGAAATGTGCCCCCCTTCCCACTTAGCTCCTTACAACGGCCACTGCGAATCAGCCAATGTAGGATTTGAGGCTATTCGCCACGTGCACGCGTGTTCGAACTCATTATTTTCTGAATAGTTCAGGACTTGTGTGGCGTATTTTCGACCAAGAAAATCTTACTTTTTGCTTGTTTTGTTTGGAGTCTACCATACACCATTGCACAGTTTTGTTCTGAGTCGGCGACAATGAAAAGAACGCGTCAATCACGAGCAAAGAAATACGACGACAGGAATCTGAGTACGGCCACCATTGACGTTGTGTCTCCTGTCTTCGGAAATATCATTTAGTACTTACGTTAGCGAGTGCGAGCTATAGTTGCAGAAGAGATTTGGAGCCAGCAGCTCTACCAGGATGCCTAAGCTGTGTCGTCGTTCATAGATGTGGTGAGCAGGGATGTCAAGGCAGGCAATTGGAGAATCCCAGCCTTCCCATTGACCACTGAGACCACAGAGTGGCATAGTATCAGAGCACTGCACGGGCCGATTTTTCTAGGCTGAGCCCAGCCCGACCGGAACACTTCATGCTTCGACCCGCCCGATCCTGTTGGTGTTCTTAAGTTCGGACAGAACCTGCCCGGTCCCAAAAAATTTTGGGCGCTGCCCAACCAGTTTCAGCCAGTTATGCCTTGAACCTAATGGAGGCTCTGCCCACTCTTTCGTTATTGTAAAGATACCTTGCCTCATACAAGATATATTCTGGTGAGTGTTTTGGAACATCGTCAGTATCACTACTTTTATTGGTATACTCTGTATAATTTGGGTTATTGCACCCGTAGCATTTTTGGCAAATAATTGCAGAGTAATATAAAACATATTTACGGGGATATCTGGTTGTCCTATGAACACAGTGTTCTTTACATAATCTCATTTTCGAATTTAAAAGAACCACTACAAAATATTTTACGCCCATTTTAAGGGAAAAAAATAGCAGACATATATAGTTTGAGTCTACATAAATTGCACGTGAGCCGCGGCTGTGGAGTAAAAGTAACACGTCTCTTGTAAACGTCATTTAATAAGCTGTGCAATAAAAAAATCATCTTGTAGCTACTTTTAAGAGAAATACACAAGGCTGGGCAGCGTTACATAAATCAAAGCTGTCGTGTGAACTCCTGGGCTGTATCCAACGAACGCTGTTTTCGCGCTCAAAAGAAGGTTTTTTTTTCTCCACCCTTCTTCCCCAAGTCAGTCGCCACCCCTACAGTTTCATGAATGTGTCAAAGTGAGCCACATTCATTAGCATGCGAGACACCATCCTCGTTGTTCCCTAATGATGCCTATCTCGTCGTCTTCTTGTGATGGCCTTTTATATTTAAGATTGCTATGTCTTTGTGGGAAACTATGGGTGGAGGCTTCATTCGCGCACAGAGCAGTGTCATCTATAACATGGCGTATATTCGAGCAGTCCGAAAACAACAGGCTTGTGCCCCACTACCCTTCTTCGTCTCTTCAGTCCATGTCGCGCGCGATTTTCTGCTCCTAAAGCAAGATAGTACTCAGGGTCTCTAAACTAACTCTCAATTCAAACGCCGAAGTGCACCAGTTGGCGGCTTCTTTAGCGCACCCCGTCAAACACGTATCGGCTGCCCGGAGTGCGATCCCCTGCAGGGCCCGCAAGTGAAAGGGTGGGTAGCCCAGTCACCAATAGCCGAAGACCTCGGTGCGAATAGGACAGCGAAGTATGGCTGTGGCTGCAGGCTTTCAGCTCGCGGCCGCAACAATGTTGGAGAAGGCGTTGCATTGCAGAAAGGAAAAAGTGGCGACTATTGTGGGGCAGACAATGTGCACTGTAAAGAAGAAGCGGCATGTCCGTCATTTTGTTAAGTTAAAATTTAGGTTTTCAAAATCATTCCCGTCAGGTTATTACGGCAGTCTGGAATGCAGGCTACAAGCATATTACTTGCAGGTAAATGTTTTATTTTACGCATAATTGCCATTGCATTTCTCTATTTTTAGTTTTAAAATTCATAGCTTACCTAAAATAACATTTACAGTGTCTACGTTTCATTCTTGGTCAATCGCCCAAAGTGGGTACGTGCCATGTATTTAGAAAAGCAAAGCAAGGCAAAGCAAAGCAAGGCAAAGCAAAGCAAAGATGGAGATACTGTGATGAGGGGAGCAACAGGCAGTCTTTGAATTTATAGCAGATTTGCGCTGCGCAGGCATGTTGTCCTCTCAGATCTCTACTGAAGCGAGTATGCAGCTTGCGGAACTATACGGCGCAAGCAGCTTGGTACTCGGCAGGTACCACTGAAAGATGAGCTAAGCACGTGAAATTTGTATACGTTACTTTTTTTTCATAAGACTAGGGACTCATGTTTTCAGTTAGGTTGTGTGTTAGTTATCCGTTATATTGAACTAAGGCCGAAATTGGAGAAAGAAGCCTGAAGGGATGAAAAATTGGAGAAGTTGGGATGGCGTAGGAGCCGTAGGACATTTATGCGGTCCGAGATTTCAAAGGGTATGGCAGCAAATCAACATCAAAATTATGACCCTCCTTATACAGAGCTCTCACTTCGTCCATAGGAGATCTTCCACTTTTTTGAATGCCATTGGAACACTTATGATTCGACAAATGAGGAAGCTTATGAATTATTGTAGAAATACGAAAACCACGAGCGTGAACGTGAAAATAGGCTAAACTTAGTTCTATGTATAAGCTGGGCATTCTAGGTAAATTCCAAACGTTTTTGGCTAATTTGATGTGTTAAATAGTTGCAACTGTTTTGCTTGCACAAAAAATTGGCAAAATTTGCATAAATTGGCATGCTTTTTGTAAGAGTCACTCAGAATCTCGCACTCAAAGTGCGCGAATAACAGCTCCGGAGATATTCATGACTCACGAGTCACGTTTACAAGTCTACGCAGCACGCAGGCGGACAAAGGCGTGACGGGCATGCGTGCGTATCTCCATACTCGAATTTTTTTCTCCAGATACAAACGCGAACATCTTATCTGCACCATAAAACGTTAGTGGCGTATTGTTCCGGTTACAGCAGTACCACCTTACAAACCTTTACTTATGGCGAATTCCAGTCATCGAGTGGGAGGAAGTTTTCTTGCTCCGCGGCCGAGACTCACCCCCGTATTCACAAACGCTCCTTCACTCAACAGTTCCCCTCGACTTGATGAATTCAAGGCCGAGCGTGCTCCTCTACTCAAGAAGCCACTGCGTTTCATGATCGCTCCTCCACACTTCCTTCGACAAAGAGCCCTTTGATGTTGTCCTTACTTATGGGTGAACCGCACGGGCCGAGAAAGGCACCTGATAACGAGAGTATTCGTAATTATGGGTAAGAAATGCCTATCTCTGTACAATGAATGTACGCTTTTCTTGATTTTTAATTGACATTACAACAAAATACATGCATGTGGAGTGATAGCGTGGTTTTCGTAAGCCTTCAACCACTAGTTTTAGCGAAACCCCGCTGCAAGACTGGCAACAGTGGCACCCAGGCAGCTGAACAAACTGCTGATAGTGTTTCGTCTGCTGCTGAACGTTTATACGTGCTTAGTTTATTTTGTCTCATATGCGTCTATAATTTCAGTTTATATTTACGGTAGTGTCTGTGTCTGTGTTGTTTCAGACCTTACTTTTGCCTGGGTGACTAACCAACTACGCGAGTGATGACAGGAAGCACAACGGACGGTTTGTTGCTTTGTTCACTTTCCCTTTGCTGTGTGTGAGCGTTCTGATCACCAGTATAGGCACTGAACGGATAACGCGGTGGACTAACTTTTACCATATATCATGTTACATTGGCGTGCTTTTAGAATACACGACCACGTTGTGTACAAGGATTGCTTGTACGTAAATTTGTTCTCGCTGTGGGAGTATGTGCACAGTTGCTAATTTCAGGAGACTGTGCTGTGTTTATTTTTCTCATTTACTGCTAATTTTAACGTGGCACTTTCGTAGTTGTTTCTCTGCATGTACTATAAAAGTTGGAAGACAAATATCGCAACTGTATATAAAGTAATACCAGGGTAGCACTAAAAAGCAGGCATGGTATACTCGTGGCTGAGCGTTCGAATTAGACTGCTACTCAAGTTAAGAAAAGCGATCATGTGACTTTTTTCAACTAATACTGAAAGAGCCTTATAAAGTTGTTGTTTTTTTCAATCAGCAGCATATATAGTCAGTTAAAAGTGCGCTTGTGTGTGTTTCAATTTCAAAACTTTGAAATTTCAAGGATGCCAGAGTAAGCAGTTTTTTTTTTCAATCTTTCTTTCACCCTGCATTTGTAAATGCGCGAATATGACAGATTCGAATAGACGTAACATTCATATTTTCGCTGCTCCTATTCTCAAGTTCACACAGCAGCCCTGTCTTAAAATTTTTGTCTGGTTTCTTTTATTTGAAACCTCAGAAGCACATTCGTTAATGCGCAAATAACCTTTGCACTTATGTTTTGGCTTGTATTTGTAGAATACTAATGCTGGGAATACTTGTTGAAAATGATCGTGGTGTCTGTGCTGCATTCCAAAGCCTCGGCTATACATGAAATCTAGCAGATGTTTTATTCTTTTAAAAATCACAAAATTGATACCTTTTCTGACTTTTGGCGCTGTTCTGTATTAAAAACGATTATGTGGGTTCTCTGAACGTTCGAGAAAAATGTCAAGAAGCACAGTAATATAATCTGCTGACTTAACAAAGTGGTGAAAAATGCTCTAGAGTATTGCTGTGATCACGCATACATCTGGTAAGAACCATGTAAATAAAATATCAGCTATTGTCGCAACATTAGCATGTCTGCACGTTGGAACCACGCCATCTCAAATTCGTGGAAGGGAGGTGGTGCTGCAGTATATAAAACAAGTTTATCTTTGTAGAACTGCTTTCCTGTAGAATCGGAGAAGTGGTTTTTGTGGTCCTGTCTCATCTTGAAAAGACAACCATGACAATAATTATGTAATAATAAACGAAGAAAGCAGATATAGCGAATGGCAAAAATGAACATTCTTTACATCTGGCTGATGAAGAGCTATGTGGCAAACACAAGACTGCCACTGCAAAGTGTCCATCAATCAAGCATATGCAGCTGACACGCTGTCACCATAAAATTCAAGCTCGCAGGACATCATAAATGTAATGGAGGTAGTAGACACCATAGCTTGCCTAATGCAGTGCAGCTTCACACAATCCCTGCATATTTTTCCCTTTTGTATACAATCGTGCAAACTCTGCAATGCATTTTTAATGCGGCACGTTTTAGGAGAGCTTTCCTCTGTGTTTTTCAGTCGGTAGTCTGGCCCCTGCACAAAAGAGGCAAGAAATAATATTAGAAAAACGTAAAAGCTAGGACACCAAAGCCGCAGTTTTTGTCACTTCTCGTGGTGCACACATTTATAAATATTTCGTGCGTTAAAAAACACACATGATTTAGTTATTGAGCTTTGACTACTTTGACACACGTTTGGCGCAACCCATCGGCAGTTGACCAGGCATATGCTCATGTAATTTCTGTCTCTATTTGCCCAAAGCAGCGGTAAAGCCAGCAGATCTCTTCGGGGGGAGGGGGGGAGTTCAACCATGAAAAAACAACATTTTAATGTATCTGCTGTATTTCTATTTCATATGTTTGCGTTTTTTAACGACACTGCATGCATTCTTGCGTACATGCATGTTTCACGGTGCATGAACCTCTGCTTGATTCCCTAAAGCTGAGTTTGGTTGCTCATTGGTATTGTTAGCTGCATAGACACTGTATATCGAAGCTATGTTTCACACGTAGTGTCAAAAACAACACGCTCATTGGGCCCAAATGCATTGTGCTTTGTTTTGCCTAAACTGTATCTAATAGTGATTGGACCTAAGCGGGGGGGAAATGAACAAAAAAAAAAACACGAGAACTTAACTTCTCGTTTATACAGACGATCATCCAAGGAAGGTATGCTTTGCCATATATTTTGGCTAGGGTAGCGAAGATTCAAGGGAGAGGAAGCCGCTGAGGAGTACGGTGAATGCAGTGCATCGAAAGTTGGCTATTACGTTTCCTCTCCACTTGTTTGTCAAGCTTTCGCGCCACGCTTGAACTGACGTGGTGTGTGACGGTCTTCTATATTCGTGAGCATCATATTGCTGATTCGGTTCTCTCGAGGTATCCAGTTCTTGAACTAAGGGAGGGCTGCTCTGATTTCGGTCTCTAGAATATGGTAGTCCAGAGGAGGTTTGCCGGCAACACAGTGGTCGGAATATGATGTCGCTTGACCAATACGGTATAAATTGATTTTTCGTGGGTCTAACAGTGCCTGCTGCTTGTGCAGCATTTTTTTTAGATACAAGCATTCTTAGTGTCAGCCGTGTTATTGCGTGTTTCACCGCTTGCGACTGCTCCTGCACAGAGCTGATAGGCGGAGTGAACAAGGTGACGGTATTAGTTAGACAACTTTTATGTACATCACGAAATAGACGAGATACATATTTGGCACTGGGCCCCACAGCTTAGGCACTGGAAGAGCCGAGATGTCTTCGGACGCTCCAACGCTGTCGTCTTCTCTCTGACGCATAGGTCGGCTGCTTGGCATCGAGCCACTTGCTTTTTTATGGGCCCCCGGTTGTCCATTACGTGAGGAACGTCCAATCAGAACTGCTGCTGGTGGCGCCAGCGTATTCTAATCAGGAACCGCCGCGCTGGGTTGCACCCATGAGCGAGCTGTATTGCCACGCATTGCGTAGGACTCGCCAGACTAGATGGCGTTGGCGCTTGATCTGGTTGGAACCAGACCCGTACGTGGAGACAGCTTGTCGTGCGTTGCGCCAGACATAGTGGTGCCGCCGGGCTAGGTGACGTCGTTAATGTGATGGCGTCAGGCGGGCTCGCTCGCTGTCTTTGACACTGCTTGCCTTTGCAGAAGCAATGGCGTTCGGCCTGTACTCCTAAGCATAACAGCACCCACGCCGCAAGACCATGCGCCGGAAAGATGAGCTGCTTTCAGAACGCTCAGCTGTCGGGCGCGCTGGTTGGCCAGGTCCTTCGAGGTTTGTATCCACGGCTATGGGGAGAATGTGGCTCCAGGTTCAGTTCCATGAACAGATCGCCGTCTTAAGGACGGATCCCAGCTCCACTGGCTTGTCGCCAAAACGTGTTGACTTGCTCCGCTCGTTTCTTATGACTATTTTTAGTTTCAGCAGTTCTCGACGGTTCTTCAACTTGTCAAGGACGGTTCGACAACTGACAACACACGACACAAGCGAGAGCCCTCAGTTACTTGACAGAACACCAGACAACGTACAGTACAACATACACCTAGCTACGTGTCTATCGTAATGTCAATCCCTTTACAACAAGAGGCGCATGTGGGGCACAAGACTCTTAAATTGAGAACTCAAATTAATTTACACATAGAACAACGTAATGAAATAGAATACAACATAAAGTTTGCCCCTTGAGATCACTCTGGACGAGAGCGCTCAGCTGAGGCTGTGATGAGGACAAAATGTTGCCCCGATTAGCCAGCCGAAGTCCGAAAGGTAGAGAAGGTGCTAACTAAAACGCACGGCTCAGTGCGTCTGCATTAGCGTTTAGCTTTCCTTTTTTTGTAGCGAATGTCTAAGTTGTGCTGTTGGAGTATCATGATCCACCTCAATGAGCGGCCACTTTAAGGCGACATGCTATTTAACCAGGTTAGAGGACAGTGGTCCGTTTTAACCATGAACTTCGAACCGGAGACATAACAGACTAGCTTTTGAACGGCCCACGCGATACAAGCGCATTCCTTTTCAAAGGTCCTGTATGCCTCTTCCCTTCAGCTCAGTTTTCGACTTAAGTACAAAACTGGTCTTTCGATTACATCACCGGAACTCATTATTTCTGCTCCATCTTCCTCTGAAGCACTCAAAAGCAAATTTACGACCACTTCACTTTGAACGTATGGTTTCATCAAGTTACTGCGGTGAATTTTGTTCGGCCGTCTTCTTTAATTTCACTTCATATTTGGTACCAGAAAGCTTCAATATTACTTTTGCGGGCCCTTTCCAATGAACCTCAGGCTTGTTCCTTTTAGACGGCTGCAGGAGCATTACTTGACCACCAACTTCAAATGTGGTTTTCCTCGCTGATTTGTCGTAGTACTCCTTTGACAACACTTGTGAGACCTTCATGTGGCTTTCCACAAGATCTTTCGTTTTTCCAAGCCTCGGGAGGAGGTCTAGAACATACGCAATTACATTAGAGTCCTCATTGAATCCCTCCCAGGACTCGCGTAGCATTCGCAGTGGTGTTCTCAAACTTGTGCCGTACACAATCTCTGCAGGGCTAAAACCAGTGCTCTCAAGATGAGTTGATCTCAAAGTGAACACAGCCAGAGAACTACAGGCTTACCAGTCGCATTCCTGCTCGTAAAAAGAGCTCTCAGTATTCGTTTCAGAACGGAATGCATAGGCTCTAACGGATTAGATGGCGGTTGATGGATCGAGCTGTGCACTACTTTTATTCCACATTTATCCAAAAAAGAAAAAAAAAGTAGAGGAAAGGCAGCTGGTGAAGGCAATACCATTGCCGAATTGGATTTAGGAAGGAAGAAATCTGACGCTTGCAAATATAGATAGCAGTGCATTCCTGACATGAGGAGAATTGAGCTCCTTAAGTGGTATCACATTTGGAAATTTTGTGGCTACGCAGAGGGTCATCAGGATGTAACGACAACCTTTCTTAGACTTTGGCAATGGCCTGACGATACCAAATACTAGGTGCCGAAAAGATTATGTCATAATTGACGCAAGCTTCATGGGTGCCTTCCACTTGTCCGTGGATTCCCCTGCTCTCTGACATGTGTCGCATGAGCGTACGAAATCTTCGATATCCTTCCAGCATTTGGGCCAATAAAACTCAATAGAAACTCTAGTCTTTGGCTTCTTTATGCCGAGATTCCCTTCCCACACATTTTCATGCGCCAGTGCCAAGAGTTGGCGACGATTCTTTTGTGGCACCAAAAGCTGCTCATGCTTGCGACCTTGCAGAATTTTGTAGCTCTGATACAGGAGCCCTGCCTTCTCAAAAAAGAAACATTCTTTTTTTCCACGTTTACGCTTTCCATTAACGCTTTAATCGAGAGGTCCTCACGGTGCTCTCGAATGAGCGTTTCTCGATCAACCCTCAACAGCTCACCGCAACTTTCCGCTACCGGCGAGAGCGTTGCACCCCTCTCGCTCTCATCCAATGGTGTCATATTATCTCCTCCGCCGACACAGATGACTTTCGCGATGGGCGGCTTGAGTGACTCATCCGGAGAATTACCTGTCCGAGGCTCCATCGCCTCGCCGTCAAGGTTACGCAGATCAGCTTCTTTAGCAGGTGGTGTTTCACTACACTGAACGAGATCAAGCTCCTGCGAAAGCTTCAGCGCTTGCGATCACGTGAGGGCCATGTACGCTAAGCTGGAGAAGAACGATTTACTCTAATCTTCGAGGAGCTGCTCGAAGTTGTTGGAAAAAATACAAGGAAAACGATGAAGAAGCGTGGCAGGCACAGCTGCTTCGGTGCGAAGCTTACCGAACGGGCCTTCAGTGACAACCGTAGCGATTGGTAAGCAAGCAATCTGCTCCTCGGCAACTTGCCTGGTCCACGCGCATTCTCCTGTAAAGTCATCCGGAGACACCAACGAAGGATGGACAACGTCTATGGTTGACGCTGAGTCTCTAAGTGATCGACACGTTTTCTCATTCACAATAATTTTTTGGAGATACGGCTATAAAAGCCGCATGCTCTTTTCAGATTCTCGAATTGTTGTGAAAGCAAACTTTTGCTTACAGTTTACCGTGATGTGCCCTTCCTTTTTGCAGTTGTAGCAGATTAGTGGCTTTCGTGATTCAAACGCCCGTGTGGTATCAGTGCCTTATTTAGGAGCCTCACTCGATTTCTCCACTTCCGTTTGCCCTTCCCCTACAGTGTCCTCCGTAAGAGACAGGTCCTTCCTGATATTACGGTGCGGAGTGGGTTGCCATTGATCAGATTTCTTGGAATAGCCCTCTTTCCTTTCATCTTTTTCATTGCGCGCAGCCCTGCTATGCAACTTCCTTTTTCCGAAGAGAAGATCCTTGGCTCATGGCTCTATGCGTCGCTGGCAAGCAAAGCGACGCGGGCATTGCTAAGTTTTCTAAAGGCGACCGGACTACGCGACCACTTATAAGCGTGCAATGGACAAGGTCACATTTACACACACGTTGCCCTTCACTTCTCTTTCTGTTCTTCGTTAATCCCCTCACCCCTTCCCCCAGTGCAGGGTAGCAAACCGGACGTGCGTCTGGATGACCTCCCTGCCTTTCATTTCTTTCCTTCCTCCTCCTCCTCCTCCTTCTCCTCCTCCTCCTTCAGCGAGTAAAATGCTCCTCAGCTAACTCTGCTGCCTTGTTAAGCTGTACTACAACAAGTTTGTCCTGCAGCCAAAGCATGACATCCTTCTCGATGCAGCGGTAGAATTGCTCCAATACGATGCACTATCGCGATCATCATTAACACCTTCACCCTTGAGCTAATCAATTAAATCAGCTTAGCGGAAAAACGCGAAGTCAACGTGTGACTCATTCCCTTTCTTAGCACACCGGTACCTTTGCCAAAAAGCCTCCGGTGAAAACTTATAACGTCTGAAAAGCATCAACTTAACTTCGTCATAACTTTCAAACGCTGCCTTCGACGAGCACATTATCATGTCGAACACTTCGCCGAGAAGAAGAACTAACAGGTTCTGCGCCCAAAGAGATCAATACAAGGCATTTCGTTCACAGACGTACGTATTCTAACTTCACGAGATACCTCGCCATGTTCTCGCCGACTACGGATGGTGGCAGTTGGTCCCGAATTCGATGACCGCAGACCCGAACTGTCGCAGAAGCTGCGCTGGCACCTGTAAACACTGTAGGATTGCCGATTCCATTTGTTTCAACTCGAGGCGCTTCTGTCTGTCGCCCTCCTCATGGCGTTCTTACCTTTCAGCTTCTTCGCGTTCACGAAGTTCTTGCCTTTCACCCTCTTTGTGGCGTGCTTTGATCTCCACCCAGGCCTCATCTACTTCCTCAATCGTCACTCCTGCATCCCTCATGATCTCAAAGATTGCTTCATTTCGTTTCGCACAGCCCAAAATAAGGCCAAGTTCCTCACAAATGTCCTTGAGTGACTTTCACCTTAAGGTTTCCCATCGCTCACACTAGCCTCTTGCTGTGTGCCCCTATTAAAAATCTACTTGCTGCACCCGCTATAAGTCCACTAGCAAGACGCGCAAGCAACTTTTAAGACTGCCGTGTTTACACACTCCGCATTTTCTTTGGTTTCAAAGCGCTCCAACTTGGCTTGAAACCATCAAAGGTCACTCTAATGCTTCACACAGCCCTTCTCTAAACTACTATAACCTGTACTAGAGTAGTCTAGTAAACTGAGGGGAAAACATCAGGCACTCTCCGCATCAATGTCGCTGACGCCGGCCGATCCCACCGCTGCCGCCACTGCTACGAAGGCGCGACGCCAATCTGGTCTCGAAAGCGTAACTGCTCCGAACTCGCCGCTGCCAAGGTCACTGGCTGTTGGGTAGCGTGTGTTTCTCAGCTCGCGACTGCTTTTGCGCAGAGCTGATAGACGAGCGGACAAGGCGACGGTGAGTTAAGTCAAGATTTATGTACAGCATAGGAACAGAGGCGTTACGAATTCGGCACTGGGGCCAACAGCTTAGTGTCTCGAAGAGCCGAGATGTGTTCTCTCTGACGCATACGTCGGCTTCTACGCATACGGGGTCTATTTTTTCATAGGCACCGGGAGGACCTTTACGGCACCAAAGTTCAATCAGAAGCGCCGCTGGCCGTGATGTCAGATTCCTCTTGTCAGGAACCACCACTGAGTTGCGTCATCATCCTTAATTCCGGAGCCGCTGCGTTGGTTTGCAACCTAGGACGAGTGATGTTGCCACACATTGCGTAAAACTCGCCAGACTGGATGGCACCGCTTGCTTCATCGAGCCCGTGGACTGAGTGAGCTCACCGCGCGTTGCGTAAGACAGACCGGCACCGCCGCTTGATGACGTCATTGAGTTGATGGCGTTAGGCGGGCTCACTCGCTGGCCTCGACACAGATTTCTTTTTCAGAGGCAATGACGTTCGGTGTGGACTCCCAGGCGTAACAACACGCCTGACATATTGTAACTGCTGCGTTTGTGCCACCCAGTTTGCGATGAGCAGCGCATACTGGTCAGACGGGATAGATGGCACACATGGTGTTTCGCTTATTGCAGTTGTAGCAATTCCATTGCTGAATCCTATTGAGTTAAGCTAAGTCCTTTGGCAAGGACACTAGCTGGAAGCTTTTTTTAGTAATAGTTCAGTTTGTTGCAATTGTTATAAATCTTTGGTGCTTCCCACACTGCTGCGCCTTTTTCCGGTACACCCGACCAGACCTTACGACCTACAATTACGATAGCGTGGGGAATCAAAACGGGGTGTACAAACTGCCCAGGCGCGTTTCCCGTCTAGCGCTGCGACTGCTTCTCCTTCCCTTCGCTTCGCTCTCTCTTCATGCGCTTCCTAATAGTCACCATGATGTTCTGCAATTTTCCTTTTATTTATTCGTCCTTTTGGCTTTTCCACGCCTGTGCCCACTTGCTTCTACGTCACCTTCTATGTTGTGTCATGGCGCGCACTTCAAACACCACACAAATTATCCCAAACATTTATGCATACATCAGTGACTTATGGAGTCGAACACAGACGCTGCGGTGAGAGCAGAAGACGTAGAGAAGTTCCCCACAAGAGATGAGCTCACGAACTAGGTGACGATGCTCTGATTCAAAATACATGTGAAGGCGCACATTTCCGCTTCGGCAAAATACTCAACAGATATGGAATTGGAGACGTAAGCAAATGGCAGTGACGCCCCTTTTGTGCACCATTCTTAGTAAGATATTATGCCTTCGTGTATGTGATACACTATCACACTTCTTTTACCTTTTTTTTCTGGCTTAGGAAAAGCTTCTAGAGACTGAGTATGAGTGAGTCCTTAGCCCAAAATATGTTCTTCAATGAGTCTGCGCGTGCTATAATATATTCGTCGACCTATGCATGTACGTGCGTTTTTTTAGTAAGTAATCTTTTCTAGAAAAATATTCCCAGCTCAAACGGTCGGTCACTAGAACCTGAGCTTCAAAATCCGCACAAGTTAGGAACAAAACAACCAAAAGACAATGACGTCTAAAACGAACTTCATTGCGATTGCAAGCCCACCCCTCTGTCCCTGCGCCTCATATATTTTCTTATTTATAACATCCATGCTTAGTGTATATCCAGGGAGAAGACATCATTTATTGTTCTTTTCAGCAGTGTTGACTAGGAAGAGCAAAGGAAACATGCTAAATATAATTTGCAACTAAATGGTCGTATACAAATGCGCTTCGCTTTGGTAAGAACTTGTGGTCACAATAAGAACATGTTGGGTGAGTCGGTTAGTATATAAAATCTTGAGTTTTGTGCCGAGAATAAAAATGTACACGAGAGAATTCAGGACAGGTGCTCTCGCCATATTTTTTATTTGTGTATATTGACAGGAGTTTGAGGAGAACGAGACGTTTGGATTGACGACAAAATTACTAAACATAGAATTACGCTGGAGCTAAACATTGGCCAACTAGGGTTGTGTTTAATGCCCAAAATATTCCTCATTAGCCCCGTATGTCTCTACACCTTACGCCATCTAACCTAATAAAAATTTGACGCATTGAAGAGGAAGCTTGCACTCATCTCCCTGTTTAAAACTGTGCTAAAAAGCAGTGATCAACAGTGATTTGTTTATGGCACACTGCATTAACAGAACAGCGTTAAATAACCTATGAACCAGGAGACGTGGTGTGATTTTTACTTTTGATTCAGGTTAATTTCGAGTTTTTTTTGCATAAGCTGAAAACCACTATGTAATGAAAGGATCGCATTCAAGATTAGGGCAGGTATATAGAAACCACGCAGTGTGCGTCCGAGTCGGATATTCTACCTCATAGCAACGTTAGTGCTTGTAACTTTTTCGCTAAAGTACCACAGAATGCTCAATCATTGAAAATACAGATGCCGTCATGGTGGATAAAACTCTTTAGTAGCATTATTGTTGCCTGTTGAAAACGAGAAATCGTACCAAGAGTAAAACCATATCTTGCGTACAAAAAGTGCGTTTAAGGCGAATACTCATTACAACGTGCTAAGTCATAGTTAATCGCCGTCTTCAACACTCACAAAAATACACAGTTATCATGCTGAGAACTTGAGGAAGTGTCCATGAATACTGGCCCGACATAATGCGCGATGTGTAATCCCATTTTAAAAATAAAACGGCTTCAGTACTCTAGGAACATTTAGTGACTTACTTCAGATAAAATACATTAGTTTTCATGACTACCATGTTCTACGAATTCTGAATACTGAAATCTAGTCTTCCATTTATCACCTCGACGGTGCGCTTTGGTCGGAAATACGATGTATCCGTTACATTGTCACTTGAAAACTATTTCCTCGGTGCAAGTGAGACAGGGTTTGCAATTTTCTTCATTTAGTGGATAGGCATGTGGGAAAAGATAAAACCTTAGGTGAAAAACTACCAGATGTTCAAGCTGTTGCTGTGTACACCCAAAATAGGCCTCTAAGAGCCGCATATATGCACAAAATTCTGGCCTCAACCTTCATTGAAAGATCATCGCACGTCGGTATTCCATAACTACCACACATTCTTTCTCGATCGCATGCCAGGATTGCTGCCAGGATTAGTCATTGTACAAGGTCGTCGGCTGCACCATCTGGTGTAGTAATTGAAAGAAGTATTGTCTAAAAAACAATAAAGCGAAATCAGTTACCTTGGAGTATAGTAACTCCACAAAGTAAATGATGTTAGAGTAGCTTACTTGGAGAGGATCGGGCAACCTTCGGATCCTCCGTGAACGTTTCGTAATATGATGCTTAGACGTGGTAACGTTGGTATATGTACACTGCACTCGGAATGGTCATGAATTTACATTAGCGTGCATTATATACAGTTTCAATAATTTCAAACTCCCAGATCCCCATCCCCAGTGTAGGGTAGCATACCGGTCGTTCCAGACTGGTTAACATCCCTGCATTTCCTTTCCTTCTTGGTCTTCTCTCTCTTCTCTCATGAACCTTATATATACACAAGATATGTTATTTTGCAAAGTGTAAGAAGGGCGCCCCTCAAAAACTTTGGTGAATAGTTCGCTTACGAAGATGATGGCAGTATGATGCATGTACTATATACATTAGATATACAAAAGTGATGTTATTTTACAACGTACACCACCCACACGCCACTGCGGATATTTGGTACACACGAATGAAATGAATCCATTGGTGTGCATGTTCCCAGCGTTCCAAGACGTCGTGAAGCAGGGCGCGTCGGCTGCGGTCAGGAGAAGATCTTATTCGGTGTCATCAACATGTGCGTTAAATATAAACCATTCAGCTCTATTGTTGAATGCCTTGCGTTGTCCTTTTTTTTTTTCGCGGTCAGAATATTTATGAAATTTTCTGAACTAGTTTCTCTGGATAAGTTGGAAAAGAAACTTCATAATCATCTTTTGTCTTGAATGATATTAGTTCATAGTGTTTAACCTCTGAACTGATTTCTGATTTGTGTGAGAAACTTAAACAGTACAAACTAAGCCGATGGAAAACGCCTCACAACACAACAAATCAAACAAAACTTCTGTGTTACTATTACGTCATAACTTGTGGGTTATTACAACAAAATACGTACCCCAGCCCGGCCATCCTACTCCTGTGTTTTCTGAGCCTATATCCGACGGGCACGCGCAAAACGTGAGGGCACATGATTTGCGAGTGTGCCGGCAGAGATAATGCCGCTGCCACCACTCACTTCACGACGCGTAGGCACGGCACCCCATTGCCTTATGACTGACAGAAATTAGGCGCCTTTCTTCCTCTCTTCGAACCACTACCACCACTTCACAACGCATGTTGGGCAGGACGAATTGTTGCTGCTACCATCATGCGAGAGCTAAAGCCAGCCGCCACCGCAGCTGTAGTCGCAACTGTGGAGCGGCTGCGGCTGCATCGCTGCGACTGGGAGGCGGCGCTCACCAGCGGCGAGCTGACCGACCAGTTTTCGGGCATGTGGCAATAGGAAGACGCCGCCTGGGCTCACGACCTTCGAGCCGTCACCTGAGATACCGCAATAATCATCGACGGAGGTTGGGAAGGGACAAGGGTTAGTCCCTCTGCGCTTCGCTTTGCCTGAAGAAAACAGGTCAACTTAACAAAGATTCATTCATTCATTCAGTTGATTTGGGTGCACGTTAAAGAACCCCAGGTGGTCGAAATTTCCGGAGCCCTCCACTACGGCGTCTCTCATAATGATATGGTGGTTTTGGGACGTTAAACCCCACATATCATTCATATCATTCATTCAGTCATTCAAGGGACACAACGCGCCATGCTGCGTGATCGCCGGCAATTTTGCCGCAACTTTTTTGCTCTAGACCTCTCTGTGAGCCTTAACATTTCATGTGTGCTGTGGTTTATGAATCTCCATGCCAAAGAAAATCACTTGCCTTTTTATTCGGCACGGAGGAGAATGTGCCGTTTAAAAGTGCTGCTGAATAACCTGTGCTGCAATGAATGACCCATGTTGAACAATAAATTTGAAGAAAACGCCGACTCACATTTTTTTTTTTTATTGATTTAATTTCAGACAACCCGTGTACACAGTTTGCCTAGGGGATCGGCGTAAAGGCAAAGAAAGCCTGACAAAGCGCCAACCCCCTATGTACACACATACATAAACAGGTTATATATAGCAGTACAAAAATTGAGAAATTGAGATACATACAATATCAAAAAACATTTACAAATTTTTTTTTACATCAAGCCAGTATTAACAAAGAAATGAACAGCAATTATGAATTAGCACATAAAGAAATAATAAGAGACTATTTACGCACAACAAACAGGCAGACAAAAGCAAAAAAAAAAATTCATAAAGTCACAGCAGCACATAAAAGTTACATAAAATAAAATGAATCGAAAGAGGTATGAGAATCTGTTTGAGTTTTTGCGGGCGTAAATCGTCTACAGTCAAAGAATATTTATAAACACAGTTATGGTGCACTCATTATTTAAATGTATTTTGATTTATTGTATTTAAATACGATAAAGTTCATTTTCGTAAGTGAAGCTGTGTTCAAAACAAGTAGCAGAGCTTTTATACCAGCCGGTGTGGATGTTTGTGATGTTACAAATACATTGAACAATCAGTGTACGCGATTTCCGCAGCGATCATATTGTGGTTCATACAAGCCCGCCTTTTGCTGTCTCTTAAGTATATCTGTGCAGTTTTTCTCATAAACTACTGTCCCATGCTTCTCGAATTTCAGGTAGTGTTCGAGGCACTTAGGTGGAGGCTTAAGTACAATATAAGCACCCCTGATTCGTAGGTCATACGTGCGATGTTTACCTGTGAAAGAAAGAAGTACAGGCTTCAGTAAACGCTCCTGTTCCCACAAATTCAAATCATCCTGCCTAAACACTTATTATAAATATTATGGTAAATTTCTGTGGAAGTAAAAGAGGATACCAACATCAAACCATTATTACCTATCTTCAGAAATATGGCGTTGCGTAGAGAACAGGCATTTGTAGTGAACAACTTGATAATAATAAATAGTGAAACTGATGTCATGGTGCGTGCCTGATCAGCTCGTGTTACCATTGTCATCATTCCTTCTCTGTTAAAAACTCCTGTCAGGTTAATAAAAAAAGCGGGGTGGGTGGAGATCTCGCAGATGATATGCGTGTAAAACGAAGACATGGTTATGAACTTGTTTGCTGAATTCCGCGATGAATAGTTGTGTCGCCCGTGATCTCCTGACACCGTCTAGCTCTCGCCGACTGGTGTACCATAATCGGGCTCCTTCGATTGTGGGCTCAATCTTTCCTAGGTCTTCTCTCTTCTTTCTCTCGTTTCTGCGAGGTGAATGTTCTTTCTTCTTTATATCTTTACTATTCTTCGTATCTCCGTTTTCCCAATTCCTGCAAATAACTGCACCATCTCTCCAGTTAATGATACAGAAATTACGTGCCCTTTTCTAAGAACCACGCATTAAGGACAGAGTTAAAGCTTCTAACGCACCTAAGCACGTGAGTATTTTTGAAAGAGAAATCGAAAAAAAAAAGGAAGATCAACTGAACTGATGACTTCCCTGTATAGCTGAGAATAATGTCTCAAATTGACCGAGGGCCCTTGGTGCTAATGCTACTAATATTAAGAGCGAAGCACCTTAGGTGTCCGTGTGACAGTGTGCTCCTCGTCTGCTGCTTGCTGCTGCTGTGATGATTTATTTTGCTTGAACGCGCCACCTGAGCGCTCACAGCGATGAATGCGAACAAGCTCGCAAGAAACGAGAACGCGTCCGCACCCTTGACGTGCAAAGCCGAAGCAGGCAGCATCTGCTACAGAGTTTGTTGTACGAACAAAAAAAAAAGCTGCTCGCATTGCACAACCGTTGACCGGGCACCCCGCATATGTATGCACTCGATCTCGATTAGCAAGGAAGTGCTGGTGGGAAGTTTCTCTGGTGCGAAATTGAAGAATACAGATTTGCATTTTGCAAGTTAACACCAAGCAGTTCGCGGGTTTATACAAGGCTCCGATTCAAACCGCCAACATAGAATGCTTCACGTCTTCTTATAGGTGAAGGTAAAGCCCCTTCTACGTGTCCTTTCGCCACAATTTTTTTGCTGGTCTATTTTCGTCTAGCCCTGCAAGAACTGCACTTAAGCTATAAGGCAAGACATCCCAGCTGAACGTCAATGGACGAGAGTCGGCCTAATGTCCAATTACCGTACATTCACGCAGGTCGTCCTGAATACCCTGTCACACGGTACCTTTAATGTCATTCGCTGCGAATGGCATGAGATATTATCGCAATTTTTGTCGTTGCTACAAGAACATAGTTAATGACATCCACAACTACTGCATTCGCTCATTGAATGTGTTCACGAAACTCATGTGAGGACAACATCTGTATTTTCGTCATCCGGCGCTTGACAAGATATTAGCAAATTGACATCCCAAAGCAAGTGTAAACAATGTTCACAGGTTTATCACAAGTTTGTTGTTTAGTTTTCGGTAACTTTTTAACATGAAACACAATAGTGAAAGCAATTTGTGTAGCTATATTCCCTTTCTCAGGCGCCGACTTGGCTCTATAGCACCTCCTGTCAGCCATCTTTACACACACTCGCTCCTGATTTGGTGCAGCATCGCCACGTGACTTTATAGAGCAGAATACGCGAGCACGTATTGGAAAACACTTTACGGAGAGTATTTTCAAACCATTTTTCATCTAGTGAGAAACACCAAGGTTTCCTATTAACCGCCGAAGACGTCGAAGCCCAAAGAAGACTCAATGTAAACGAATTTGCATGTATCCAAATTCGTCATCGTCTGTGATGCGCTTCAATCGATTATGATGCATCATTCACAGCATCTGGAGAGTAATCAATGTTCGTTTGCACTGATCATCATTCATTGTTGTCACAAACATATGAACGCTGTTGTGGTTTAAAATATCGCCTACTGCAAGTCGTGAGCAGCTTTAAAAGCTACTCTTGCTTTGGATATGTACATTTTTTTTACTAATGCTCTTTTATCACGTCGCCGTATACTTTGAACCAGCAGGACAATGTTACGTAATGTAAATGCGTGATTTGCAACTTTTTTTGGTGTCATAGTAGCCTGCCGATAAACATTGACATTAGTTGCGAATGTTATTTCAATTAGCCAAATATACCTGGAATGCAAGATCGCAACGGCGTTCGTTTTGAATGTCATTCACTGCGAATGACATTATACGTGCAGTGCGTCAAGGGTACAAAAGCAGCCTTATCTCCGCTTAGCTAGAGAAGGTTAATTTGATTTGGTTGATTTGTGGGGTTTAACGTCCCAAAATCGCCATATGATTGTGAGAGACGCCGATGTAGAGGGCTCCGGAAATTTCGACCACCTGGTGTTCTTTAACGTGCTGAGCACACGGGCCTACAACGTATCCGCCTCCATCGGAAATACCGTAGCCGGTATTTGATCCCGCCACCTGCGGGCCAGCAGCCGAGTACCTTAGCCACTAGACCACCGCGGCGGGGCTAGCTGTAGAAGGTAAGATGAGCGCCTTGCCGCTAAGGAATTGGATGTAGATGTTTATCATTCGTAAGAATGATTGCAGTACGAATTCTAAGACTTGTGTGGTGGGTTTGTTATGACTTTCTACCTGTTAAGAACTCTGGATCTCTTATAGCTCCTTTTTTATCCCAGGACCTGCCATTCGCGTACACTAAATACGCAAATTCTTTGTTGTTTCAGGGCCTGCTTGGTGAATATGCTGCAAAACTACTTCCGGTAGACCTAAATGATTTTCATTCGACGCTCCCGTGATAAAAATGGTGTCCGAATAGGCGTGAAATTGGGCCGTCTAGCAAGCAGAGTATACTTTAGGCATTGGAATATACATGGTGAGACTGAAACACAGAATGGTATATGCTTTACTGTGTAGGAGCCTTTAATTGTATTTATAGCCTGCATCTTTGACGTGGCTCTATGTAGCTGTTGATAGTTCTAAGTCAAATAAATGTTTGAAAACATCTATTATCCTCAAATAGTTGCAAGCAACTCAGCAGTCGTTGGTAGAAGTTACGCTATAGCGAGATTCGCGTGTTCACTCTGTTTCTGCAGCCGCTGCACAATCGTAAAGATCCATTCTTCTTTCTCGCCCCAACCACTCATGTAGCCCAGTTCTATACGAAAAAGAATTTGTCATGCTTTGAGCCTGGAGCTTGTCGAGTTCTCGACAAACGGCATCTTGTACAGCAAATGAGATTTGCCGGTATTTCAAGAACTTCGGCGTCGTGTCTTCAGACGGGACGATGTGTACGGGAGTGCCTGAATGTTCAGTTTAAGCGTCATGTTTTTTTTCCTGAAACTGCTTAGCCCATGCAATGTAATTCTCAGTTTTTGAACCGACTACGTCCTAATTAGCCATCTTCTGCTCCTGCAGCGACGAGCAAAGGTAGCGGAGCTGTGTTCTTTTTGAAAAAAGCATCAATGAGGTTGGGACGAATGATGTTAGACCATTCTCCTGACAATGTCCGTAGAGCAAGCTTTCGTTCTCCTAACACCGGGGCACACGAAAGGAGAGGCGAGCGAAAGTATGAAAAACGCTGTTCCAGAGTCTACTTCTATCTAGACTGGCAGACCAGAAAGTCGGGCTATCATGACAATCTTTGTGTGGCTGTCATCTTTGGTTTCGAATAAAAATGCAGTAAAGAGGCAGTCACCCTGCAGTACAAGCAATTCGTCTAACTCTTGCAAACAATCGCTTCCTCGGCATGTCTGGGCCTTAGCATTTTTAGGCAGACAAGCTTTCGCGATGTGGCCCTTCTTGCGGCAGAAATTACATGTATCATTTTTAAAGAAACATTTCTCGGCCATATGATATGCTTACCATATAAGCACTGAGGCTGCTTTTTTAAACCTTATGTTATCCTCAGCTAGCAACTATTGTGGAAGACAAGAATCGTGGACTACACTACTAGTCTGTCTCGCAGTATCACTCTCAAAGGTCGCCTTGTACAGCTCCTAGAGGTGGCATTTCCATAATACCGTCCTGTGCCTCCCCTCCCTGACGTTGAGGAGTCTACGTTGTCAAAGTTGCAGTGATCTTCCAAGGTTGGCAGTGCGGAGACATAATGTTTACCTATTCGTTAAAAAGCCGGTCTCGATAACGACAACGTCCAAGTAACCCAGAAGGATTGGGGTTGAAGTTCTGGGCTAGTAGCTTAATCATTGCCACTGAATCTTCATTCGAAGGTTTCCGTAGTGCCAACAGGGCCCTCGGTGTTTCGTGGGTTTGCTCATTCAAAAGTGGGAGAAGCACTGCTGACATCTTTGAGGATATCCTACGATGCCATTGCCTCAATAGTAGAACTTTTTTTTAATTAAATTTACGTAAGGAGAGGTTGGTACCAATGCGAATAGCAGAACTCCAGGTACTAACTCCAGGTGCTATACGCCTGATGGCAAGTTGGTGGCGGGGAAGAATTCTGCTGTCTTGCCTCTGGGCATCATCTTCAAAGTAAACTTGCCGCGCGTGGTCTCGTTTCTCTTCAGAATTATTATAAAGTCGCTTTGTTGCAATACAAGGACACTGTATGAAGGTGGCCTCGTCAAGAGGCCCGAGTGCACTTTGTTCCCCTCATCTTAACTCACTTCTCCAAACGCTGATAACAGGTTGGTACGGGATGAACAGCCAGAAAACCTTCAACGTGACGCAGCGAATTCATGGCGTCGGCTTTCAACTTTATACGCAGTCGCGCCATGTTATATCAGTAGCTTAAATCTTCGCCTCAGTGAAAAAGTGGTTATTGTGCTCGGCTGATAACCCGAAGGTTGCCGGTTCAATCCAGCCCCTTAGTGGTCACGCTTCAGTGCTGTTACATAATGCTGAAAGTGTCTCCTGGGCGACATGCGTCTTCCTGTGCCGTGCGCAGAGAACTGGTGTGATGCGGTTAAAGTGATACGGTACGTTCACACGTTCATAAATCAAGGCTGCTACTAAAAACTACCCATTCGTACTGGCTATACAAAGACACGTTAGGATAAGAATCTGGATAGAATAGCTTTAAGCGATTTGAAGGGTATGGCTCATAATTTAGCACTCACTGCACACGTTCACAACTTTAGAATTCAGGGGTTCGATAAATAGAACGTCGGGATCTCAGCATGGTCGGTGTGAATTAAATTGAGACGACACAGTGGGCAAGCCTACGACGAAATGTTTTCTATAAATATAAAATGCCAAGAGCAAGGTCATTTACAGAGATAACAAAGAGAAATGCACAAAAAGAAGGTTGAAGTGTGTAGGCTTGTTTACTTTAGCCCCGGCAGAAGAATCATTTCTCCAGCAGCTGTGTATTGAAAGTGAGTTGTAAAAAAACAGCAGACAGTTCACAGTGCATAAAAGTTGAGCTCGTGGCTTACAAGGTCAGAGTAAAGTCGCAAATAATGTAATAGTACCAGCACTTGCTAGGTCGGCTTAAAAGTGGAACTCACTCAAGAAGTGCACTTTCTTTTGAAAGCGCTTTCTGACTCAGACTCGATAAATTTCCCCCATACTGTTTCGCTGGCACGCAAACTCACCAGCATGTACCTTAGCTCGACTCATTCCGACTCAGGCTCTTGGCTCAACGTGAGTTAGAGCGAGCATAAGTGAGTCGACTATTCAGCCCACTCGCATAAAAAAACGCCAAGCCTGCGCAGAAGGCGCAGCACAGTCACAGCGAAAGCTAAAAGAGCGGCCTTTCCGAGCATTTTCGAAGCACTCATTGGGTAACTACTGCAAGCACACTTGCTTGATACCCACTAGGTCATTATTATAAATTCATTTTGGTAGTAGGCCAGTGTTCGCTGTGCTATTTTTCGCCATTCTTCTGACAAGAGTGGTATCGCTAAACACATGCAAGGAATTTTGCGCCAATTGTTCATGCAGTGGCTGACGACGAAAAGGAATTGTGGCTGCAGTGGGTATGCGCTACAGTTAATAGGAGGACAATGACAAGCTTTTTGAAAGGTTGGAGCATTGAACGGCCCACTCGTTACGCTATTCGCATTATGCGCCGCAGGTTGTTTTTTCGCTGTTTTAAAACGCTTTATAAGTCATAATAACGCGATTGCTTACCCGACATCAAGCCTGCCTAAGGCAAGTTTGACAACAAGTCGCAACCACCGGTGTAGCTTGGTGGTAGACTACTGGGCTGGCACCCAGCGGACCCGGGTTCGAGCCCCGCTGTGTCATGGGTGCCAGCTCAAGCCTGCCTAAAGCAAGTTTGACAAGAAGTTACAAACACCAGCGTAACTCAGTGGTAGAATACTGGGCTGGTACCCAGCGGACCTGGGTCCGAGCCCCTCTGTGTCATTGCTGCTAGTTTTCTTATTTCGCACTTTGTGGTTATGTACACCAGCGGCGGCCGCGATGGCGGTGGCGGACAAGTGCGCGTGACCCGAGTTGTGATCTCATAATCGCTTTCGCTGTAATCAGCTTTAGTGATCGTAGTGTACATGCCTTTACCGCAAATATCTCATACATTAGGCATGATACGCTTTTAGATACAGTCGGAATTTTCAGTGGTTGGAATTCAGCACGGAAGTTTTCATAATATATGCGTCTCAGACGAGATATCTTTACGAAGAACGTTCCCTGAAAGATTTTGGCGGCAGAACTTGGCACCCCCTTCCCCGGACTTAAGTTGCTGAATAATAAAAATATGCGGCGGTGTATCAGAGCCATGCGTGTAGATACGTGTTAGTAGATTTGAGCACAAGCGTAAGTCGATATAAGGGTTTTAGTACTGCTCATAAGACTACGCCTTGGCAATAAAAAAGTGGCCCAAAACGCTTATATGCTTATGCCCAATCACGCTGAGATGTTAAAGTAGTTTCTGGACATCTTAGATTTTCCACATTTAAAATCTAAGATTAAACACACTGACGACAGCCAGGCAGTGTTCGCGTATTCTATAAAAACATGAAACTAACCGCAAACAGTTGTCGTGACCATGACAACTGCACATCTGTAGTCGTCTGTCGCGTACAGCAGATCCTCTTGAAAACCCATACCTTTGCCTGCAATTGAGAGGTTATCCATTGATTATCGAAACAATTTGCACACGATACCTCTATCCTGCAATAAGGATAAAACATCCAAACAATGTTATCTTCTACTTGATAACAATAGAGGTAGTTGTGTGCGGAGGCAGGAAACTCATTTCATAGAAAGTAATATACTTTTAAGTTGGTAAATTGTAATGACACAACTCGCCCCAATAGAGTTATTACAACAAGCAATTTTTGCGCTCAAGTTTGTGTGTTGGAGCATTGTGCGCAGGGGAGAAAATGAAAAAAAAAAGTGTATTGATGAGATCTGTCCAAGACAATAACATGTTAGCATGTGGGCTCTATCTGAAGTGAAACACCGCTTTGAGGAATATTTCTAGGCAATCGTGAAGGCAGCGTGGGCTGGTGCCTTGTTAATAAAATATACAACTTTTCGCTGTGCGAGGGTGTTCGCAATGAATCATTCTATTCTATTATGTATATGGAGCACTGACCCGTGGAATAAGACTCATTATCAACAAGCGCTTTGGTGTCAACAAATACAACAAGCAAGATCTTTGGCTTGCTCATTCTGGTCCTATTGGGCTGATGGTAAGCTGTGTACACCATGGGGCTTTTTCCCTTTTCTTTTCGGTTTCGAAGTGAAACACAGACTCCACGTAATCAGTTGAGACGTTGTCCAAAAAGTGAATTTACTTTTCAGGCATATTAAAAAGCTGTGCTTGCATGTTTCAACTTGGCAGGATTTTGAGCTGTCTGTTATCACTTAGGAGATGGCCTTGGCGTTCACTTTTTGCATTTGGAAATATTCGATAATCACTCGTGAGGAATACATTTGTGGCCGTTTAGTATCTGTTTCTTTGAGATGAGAGTGAAGAGACTGTGAGTTCAAAAGATCTCTAGTACTATCATGAGTAAACTTGCTCCTGTTAGCATCACTGACCTTCACGACCTGTTAATATGACTTCGTGCCATTGATGCACTTGGCCTTCTGTCTACTATAACCGAAAACCATTCATATTATAGGAGAAGTCGATGTACGTTGCGCGCAGAAATGTGTCTCTAGCCTCCAGATGATAGCAAACAAAAGTGCGAAAAACTCAGAACGCGCCGCACAGTCTCAGCGAAAGCTAAAAGAGCGGCCTTTCAGAGCATTTTCTAAACACTATTTGTGCTACTGCTACAAGCACACTTCCTGGTGCCCACTACGCAATAAATAATCATAATGTTTGTACTAGGCCAGCATTCGCTATCCTTCGTCATTCTTTGGAGAAGCATGGTATACCCTACACACTTGCTAAGAATTTTTGTGCAAAGTTTTATGCAGTGGCTGACGACAATGAAGAATTAGGCCTCAAGTAGGTATGAGCCAGTCAGTT